>NC_142171.1:25893547-26203368 GCF_029865625.1 Vigna umbellata | reverse complement strand
TACTGCTCCATATATTCACTGATTTTGAATTTCTTTCTGTATCTGTCTTGGTGCTTTAGCCCTTCAATCCTTGTTGAAAGAGGATTCAATCTTCTGGAACAATATTGGGTACTACAGAGTATTGATTATGCTGTTTAATTAGCTCCTCATGCAACCGTGAAACTTCAAGTAGAGCACATTCATCTCATTCTTAATGGTCTTCAGAAAGCTGTCCAAAACAATTATGCATAGGTTGAATTTAAATCACGAGCAATTGCACTATGCTGCAAGGTTTTCCTCTATGAATTTAGCTTATTCAAACTCCAAAATCACGTGGAAATTTGGTACTTAAGCTGTGATTGAATTAAATTCTTTGCTTTGAAAATCTTCTGCACAAGCTGTAAGACACCCTTCAAGTGAAAACCTGGACTGTTATATCAAACCACCAAGAATATCTAATGCTCCAAACTGAACAAATTAATGAACTAGCAAAACTGATTTTGAATTAATGGAGAATTTGGAGAGAAAACTAGCTAAAACAGATATAGCACCAGAAAAGTAGAAAGTGAACTGATATAAAGAAGATTTGAAGAAATGTGTTTTGAACAACTTTGAGAAGTTGAAATCTGGAACTTCAACTATAGAAACCAGTTCAATTAACAAGTTTTCGAAATCCTTTTGATCATGTAAAATTTTTATCAATTTAGAAACTGTAGAAACCACCTTGATAGCACAATTTAATTTGAGAAAATGGATTTTTGAGTGCCAAAATTTTCCTCTCGGCCAGGGCTATTTAGCTTTGGGTGCAACCTCACAACTCTATTTCTGCACTGTTTTAGGGTACTCTAGGAAGTTTCTTTGAGGTTCAATACACTCAATCTGTCATTCACTTTGATATTCAAGTGGCCTCTCAAAATTTGGCTATAGGATTTGCCAATTTTTCACTATTTTTGTCACTGCATAATTGTGTTTCTAGAAGCTATTTTCCCTTACTGTAAAGGCAGTTAGATGAAGAGTTATACAAGTTTCCACCCCTCAACATGCTACTAGTAGCATGAGCAATTACTGTAGCACAAAATCTGCACCAATAACCATGTAAACAGCACCAGAAATGAGAAAGTAAGGCTGAAACAGAACTGACTTACTATGGACAAAACCAGATTTTTAATTTAAAGACAAACAACCAATTAAGGCTATTAATAAAGGAGACACTCAAAATAGATCCTAACACAGGTGTAGAGTATATTAATAAAGCAAGAAATGTCAAAATGGAGGTTGAAATCAAGGTGAAACCAAACTGTTTGACCTTGTGCTTTGGCTACTTGTATATTTGGGTACAGTTTATGGTTCAATCAAATTTTGGTTTACCTAAAACCAGGAACATTATTATACTATAACGAGTGAATCACCAAATCACTAAGGTAAGGGACAACAAAATACTGGAACTTGAAGCAGCTTGGAAGAAAGCCAATTAAATATATACAACTAAATTATGGTCTAAAATGGATGTACAAGTAAAGTGAACAAACTGTAAAGAATATAACTATAAAGAATATATTATGTAATGTTCTCAGAATCCAAGATATTTACCAATCTCTGTTTTGTTGATGTCCCTCACTTACTCTGAATATTTTTTTGGTGGTGTGATTGTTTATTTTACTGCATAATTGGCAACAGTAAGGCTTGGTTTTCGGTTTATGGTTTTTGTGTGCTATTGGAAAGCTTGAACAAGTTTAATTTGGTGTAAGAAAGTTGAAATTACTGTTCATTTGGTAATACTTTGGTTTATATGAAGATTTTGGTTTTAAAGCATGACTTTTTGAGTTCAAATGGAAGTGGAGTAGTGATATTGAGTTGCAGGCTGTTTATAACTCATTTTAGAGTTTAAACACAATTAAAATCATCAAACAAAGTTGCTTGAACATTCATTTGTGTGTTTAAATCTGTTCCATACTAGTTTTAGTATGAAATAACACAACAAGGGACTTTGTCTAGTGGAGAATTTTTTGTCATGCTACTTTTTGATTATTTTCTTTGGCCACAAGTTGTCAAAATTTAAAGAAATTGGTTTGTTCAATTCTGGTGCAGTATGATAAATTTGTTTGGTGATGTTTGGTGATGTTTTAGTACGAGAAATGATATGAGTGAGATGTCCAAAACCAAATGCAGCTGCCTTATCTCCTGTGTTAATTTGCATCCTTTGTTTTTTCATGGTTGAGAGAGTTCTTTAGTGGTTGATCAAAGTAAATGTGAAATGATTAAAAAGGTTCCAGAAAAGTTGAAAAAAATAAAAGGATGGATGGGTGTTAAGCTTTGTCATTATACTAAAGCAGGGTTGTTTAACTGGCACAAGCTCTGTTTTAGAATGATTTGTTACGTAATTAGTGGCACAGCTCCATCTTTCTTTGATTAGTCTTTGATCCTTAACACACTTTTCTTCTTTCTTTGTTTAAATCACTTTCATTTTCTTTTTATAGTTGTTAGGAAGTTCATTACTAAAATATTATTTATGTTCAAGATGGCCTGATCAAACAAGTCTACAGGACTTTGTTTTCTTATTTTTAATTGTTCACACTTTAGAAAAGTTTTAAAAAGGAAGAAAGAATTTAAAGTAAAGTCTTATGCACCTCATTGGGTCATAGTTAGGTTTATATGAAAATTTTCTTTCTAAACCATAACTTTTGGAATTAAAATGGAAGTGGAGTATTGATTTTCAACTGCAAGCTGTTTATAACTCATTTTAGAGTTTAAACACTAATAAAATCAGCAAACAAAGTTGGTTGAACATTGAGCTGTGTGTTTAAATACCTTTTTGGATACTATTAGGTAATGCTTAAACTGTTGCTGTGGTTATTAAATTAATGGAACAATATCTAATGAATAACCTTAAATACACTTGTATTTGATGTCTTAGGTGAGTTTTTAAAGCAATTGTGGCCATAAGGGGAGGAAGAGAGTCTACAAAGAAGACTTGAGCAGGAAAGGATAACAAAGGCGAAGGTATGGTCACCTAAACTAAAATTGCATGATTATATGTGATATATGTTATTTTCATTCTTGTTTCATGAATTTGATGTTGTTATAAAATGTTGTGAATGTCCACTTTGAATGTTAAGTTATGTTGAATCGAGTTTATGATACTGTATACATTGAGTTTTGTCAAACTTTGTTTTGAATTGTTTGAATTTGATTGTCAAATATGTAAGAGTTTTTAGACTTAGAACCTAGAAAAAAGTGTTGGAAATCCTGGACTGAACCCATTAAATCCCTGCACTGCCACTGACCTGGAATCTCAAGTAGATTTCACCACTTGGAGGGTTGGTATAGTCAAACACTGAGCTGGAATCTCAAGTAGATTTCATCAGTTTCCTTGTTTAAATTTTCTAAACCAAGTTGCCCTATTAGCAGTAGGTTATAGTTGTTCAACACCATAGAAACACTTCATCCTCTTGTCTTCCACAGTACCCAACAACAATCTATTTATAAGTCAAACTAATTCAACTTTCTAAGTACATGGATGTCTATTAAAATAATAATGGTGTTGACGATATGGAAGCAAACTTTGAAATGTCTGAACTTTTGAAATAAAAGTATAAAATAGAGTACAGTGACTGCAGATGCAGAATTTTAAAATTAAAATTCCACAGGATTAGTCTAGATTATAACATTCAGTTTAAACGTTTATTTAAGATATTAAGATAAAATTATAATGGTAAGAATTACATGTAAGACTCCTTCAAAACAAACAAACCCAGTGGAGGAATTGAATAATCACTAAGACTAAACACTCTACCAACCACTTGTTGTCTTCTTTGTAATCATCATCTTTTCCCATCAACACCTCTTGTAATCTGACGCAATTTAAACATTTTTCCATTCTCAAATTTAAACAACGTGTTGCCAATTTTGCAGTGCTGGTCCATCAATGTTTTGTCATATTTACGTTAAATATTATACTACTTTAATCCCTCAAACATTAAAATATAGATTGAACTTATGTATTATTGTTTATCTCACATATTATATACATTATTTTCCAGTGCTGGTCCATCCAAAGTGTTACTAAAAAACACCTTGGCAGTTCCCAATTTTGACTGAATTTTGATGGTTTAGTATACTATTATGCACTTAGACCATTATATCAGGAATTGAACTATGGTACTAACTTTTATAGATCACTTTAGATATGCTCAAAGTGTGACACAACATAGAAATGGTAGATTTCGAAATCTTACTTTGTTATGGCCAAAAGTGCAGAATAATCACTCCCTCACACCACCAAAAGTGAGTTTATAACATTCAATTAACTAGGCAATGTTAAAAGTCACTGTAGAATGTATAAGTGCATAAGACCAACCCGAAAAACAGCAACAAGGTGGAGTTAAACAGAAATTAGATGAAACACCTAAAAATCACTACTCATAACTGAAAAATATTGTACTAATTTTGCAAACTGCACTAAACTAGGAAAATATACACCAAATAAAGTATCCTAACAAGTTAAGAATGGTAGAACGTTGCTATTTAAGCAGTGCCAGTACATAAAACACCTAAAACTCAAAATTTGTCAACTTAGAAACCTAAAAGTAGTACCTAAATTACACTACAAGTCCAAAGACCGAAAAGTATTTTAAAGTAGTCACAAAAACAGTAAACTAACTATCTACACCACTTTTAAAAGATAAAAGAAAGATAAAATTGAATTGTCAATTGAGAAATAAAAAGAAAAACAGAATTTGACTATTGAACACCTATAAATAGACTAAAGTAGGTGAGAATTTTATTTCCTTGGACAAATTTGTTATCAAACCTGCATTTAGACCACCAGTGAATGTTCATATATATGTTGTGTGTTGATGTATATATTGTATGCTCCTGTATATTGTATGTTGATTTATTTGGCTACTCCTTCATTCAATTAAGTAGTCATTTAAAGTCGTATGTTACTAAAAGCATTCTCAATAGAATGAGAAGGGTAATAATACCTTAAACACTTACAATTTACAAAATATGTGAAAGTACTCTATAAAAGAGAACTTTAGTAATGTTAGATGATTATTGACTCCCCAAAGTTGTATACACAACCACTTAGGATGTCAAAGGCATTTCAATACTGAGGACCTCTCTTTGGATGCCCTTATTGAATGCCGTAGACAATAGTGTTCAAATTGCCTTCCATGTCTGACTTGAGTAGTAATAGGTCTATTACTTATGTCACATGGAGTGTTGCTGTTTTGGCTAAGTTTTTTTTTTGTTTGGCTTGTCACAGAACATGGCCCATTTTTCCAACCATCGTGGATGGATGTACGACCGTTGTTATAGTGGAAGGAGAGGTTTGAAGGAATCTTTTGTCATCGGAGTTGAAGAGTTCGTGGAGACAGCCCGACGATATCAATATTATGCCCTTGATGGAGGGATTCGATGTCCATGCATCAAGTGCGAATGTACAAGCATTCTGAAAGATGAAGTCGTCAAACTTCACCTTTACCAAAAAGGGTTCATGCCTAATTACACGGTCTGGACATTTCATGGTGAAGAAATTCCTTCGACCTCCACTGCAGCTGAAAGACGGCTTGCATCAGGTTCGAATACTGTTGTACATACATGTGAGATAGATCAATTTGCCTACATGCAAGAGATGGTCGACCATGCTCTTCGTCACCATGCTGCAGAAGCAGACGATAGTCATGATGAAGAGCCTCCAAATGAAACGACGCAGAGGTTTTACAATTTACTGACAGAGGCAAATCTACCTGTATTTGAAGGTTCATCTGAGTCAAAATTGTCAGTGTGCATTAGACTCATGGCTGGCAAATCTAATTGGAACGTTCCCATTCAAGCAGTGGACTTCTATACAAAACTGATGTTAGATTTGACACCACCAAACAATTTGATGCCGAAGAATTATTACCAAGCCAAAAAATGTGTTTCAAAGTTGGGATTGGATGTGAAGAAGATTGATTGTTGTGTTAATGGATGTATGTTATTCTATGACAATGACAGTGGCAAAAATGATGCAATGTTGGTGGAATGCAAGTTCTGTGGCTCACCTCGATATCAGACAATGCATGCTGGACGGAGGCAAAAAAAACCAATTCCATTAAAGTCCATGTTCTACTTACCTATAATTCCAAGATTACAAAGATTGTTTACTTCAATGCAAACAGCAGAACACATGACATGGCATGATGGTAACAAAACTCCGGGACTTTTGCGTCATCCTTCTGATGGTGAAGCTTGGAAGCACTTCAATCGTAAACATCCATCCTTTGGTAGTGAACCGCGTAACGTCAGACTTGGTTTATGCTCTGATGGGTTTACCCCGTACATTCAGGCGTCTGCATCACCGTATTCATGTTGGCCCGTGATAGTTACCCCATACAATCTACCACCTGAGATGTGCATGACAAAGCCTTACATGTTTTTATCGTGTATAATACCAGGTCCATCTAATCCCAAATCATTGATTGATGTTTACTTGGAGCCTTTGATTGATGATTTGAAGAAGTTATGGAATGGTGTTTGGACGTATGACGTTTCAAGGAGGCAAAATTTCCTTATGAGGGCAGCCTTGATGTGGACTATTAATGACTTCCCAGCGTACGGCATGTTATCTGGTTGGAGCACACATGGTCGATTAGCTTGTCCACATTGCATGGAACATACAAAGTCATTCCAATTGAGTCATGGCCGGAAAAGTAGTTGGTTTGACTGCCATCGACGGTTCTTGCCCATTGATCACCCCTTTAGAAGAAACAAAAAGGCATTTCGAAAAGGACAACTTGAAACGGATATGCCCCCGCCAAAGTTGACTGGATCACACGTGTGGAGAAGAGTGAAAGACTATCCAAAAGTGACTGAATCTGGTCAGAATAGGCTAGAAGGGTTTGGGGAATGGCATAATTGGACTAAAAGAAGCATATTCTGGGAACTTCCCTATTGGAAGGACAACTTGCTAAGACACAACATCGATGTCATGCACACAGAAAAAAATTTCTTTGACAATGTCTTCAACACAGTCATGGATGTTAAAGGTAAGACAAAAGATAATGAGAAAGCAAGAAAAGATTTACCTTTGTATTGTGGACGAAAAGACTTAGAGTTGAAGGCACAAGGTAACGGCCGATTATTTAAACCAAAAGCAAATTACACCATGTCAAAAGACGAGACAAGAATAGTGTGTGCATGGATAAAGGAGCTTAGAATGCCAGATGGATATGCTTCTAACTTGTCCAGATGTGCCAATGTTCAGAACGGTACTATTCAAGGGTTGAAGAGTCATGATTGTCATGTATTCATGGAGACTTTCATCCCTCTTGCGTTCAGTTGTTTGCCAACACACGTGTTACATCCACTGATAGAAATCAGTAACTTCTTTAAAGATTTGTGTTGCACGACACTAAAGGAAGATTCCCTTAAGAAGATGGATGAAAATATCCCGATTATTCTCTGCAAATTGGAAAGAATATTCCCTCCTGCATTCTTTGATTCAATGGAGCACATTGCAATACATCTTGCATATGAAGCTTGGCTTGGGGGACCCGTGCAGTACAGGTGGATGTATCCCTTTGAAAGGTTTATGGGAGAATCCAAACGCTCAGTTAAAAATAAAGCTAGAGTGGAAGGCTCAATTTGTGCAGCTTACTTGCACAGAGAGACAACTTATTTTTGTTCACATTATTTCAAGAACTTCATGTTGTCCCCCACTCATGTCAGAAATGAAATGCAATGGCAAGTTGAACGACGTGAAGGTGCATTATCAGTTTTTCGACAAACAGGCCGTCACGCAGGGAAAGAATTCACTCACTGGTTAACTGATGCTGAATTCAACTCTGCTCATGTCCATGTCTTGATCAATTGCAGTGAAGTAAAGCCGTACCTTGAGTATGTCATCATCCATCTCTAATCTATCAAGCGGTTTAATTGTTATACACTAATTAATTTCATTTGTACCAGCTCATTTGTTGTGGCTGAGCAAGTCGCAGAAGGAAACACTTCTGCTAGAATACACTCAGAGTTTCCGCATTGGTTTAGAAATCAGGTCCGTAGTTTTTCCTCCGTTTAGAGCAAGGTAAATTTTACCATTGCTTTTATAATTTTGTTACTACCTTTGTAGGTTTTTAATCAGGCATTAACTCCCACGGTTCAAGAGTTAAGACATCTCTCCAATTGGCCAATGAGATGTGTCAAAGAATGGCACACTTACTTCATCAATGGTTACAAATTCCATACACATGAATGGTCTAAAGGAAAGAAAACATCAAATTGTGGCGTGTATGTCAAGGGCCTAACAGAGGGGTCTTATGATGATTTCTACGGCATCATTCATAAAATATATGAGTTAGAGTACAACAGCACTACTTCTCCAAACAGAGTGGTACTCTTCTATTGTGAATGGTTTGATCCTTCTAGAGCTGGTACTAGAGTCGATCCACGCTTTAATATTGTCGAACTGAACCAGAGATTAAGATATGGGCCTTTTGATCCTTTCATTCTACCATCTAATGTGAGACAGGTTTATTATGTGTCATATCCACCATTTCGCAATATTGACAAGCGTGGTTGGGCCGTAGCAATACAAACGAAGCCTAGAGGTCGCATAGACTCAAATGAAGTTGAGGAAGATGTAGCCTACCAACTTGACCAAATGTCACAACCACAAGAAATTATCGAAGTTGAACGTATAACCGCATTGGTCGACCCTGATGGTGATGGAGATGAATTAGAAGCAACAGTACAAGGTGATGAAGAACAAGAGGAAGAAGAAGAAGAAGAAGAAGAAGAACAAGAAGAAGCAAATGAAGAAGAAGAAGAAGAAGATGATGATGATGATGATGACGATGAAGAAGAAGAACAAGAAGAAGAAGACGATGATGAAGATGAAGATGAAGATGATGATCATGATGACGATGATTGAATGTTGAACATCTATTGTAGCAAATTGGACTATCATTCCATTACCATTATCTAAAATACCATCTTTAAGTTGTATGCAATTACTTGTACATTGACTTTGAAAACAATTCATCCTTCTTTATTTATTTATATTTATTCGCTTTGTTTGTAACCATTTCAATGCAGTAATGACAGGACAAGGTTCAGAGCGTCCTGATAAAGGAAAAGGGGTAGCAAGGCCTACAAAGAGGCAACGGCAGACACCAAAGTATGTACTTAGGGTGCCTGCTAGACTACCTACCCCTGCTCCCGGTAGTTCATCATCTGTGGGGCCTCCTCCTACCCCTATTATACAGACTCCTACACCAGCAGTAGACCCCACTCCTCCTCCTCCTGCAGTACACCCTTCTACTACCACTGCAGTAGACCCTTCTCCTCCTCCTGCAGCACACCCTTCTACAACCCCTGCCACAGACCCTCTTCCTCCTCCTATTATTGCCACCCCCACTCCTCCCCCTATTGTTATTACACCCACTCCTCTCTCTGACCCTACTTCTATACCTTCCTCATCTTCTGTACCTCCTTCTGAGACCGTCACACCACTTGGTGATCCAGATTCAAGTGGTGATGGTGAAGATCTTGACCCTCCCCTCCATGATCGACCATGGATTGAGCCCTATGGTAAAGGGTAAGTTTATAATCTGTTGATATCATTTGATGTTTAAACCATATTGTAATTGAAATGAGTTTTGTTATGCAGGTTTATTCCATCTAGGGTTGCTTCCCAGGCCATCACACGTTCAATAAAGCAACAGTTTTTAACTCCATGGCCTACTTGGGGAGCAATACCTAAGGACGACAGGAAGCCATTCTGGCAGCGCTTTCAGGTGAGCAATCTATTACACTAATGTTGGGAATATTTTAGTATGTTCTGTAATCAATGTTTGTTCTCTTTAATGTTACAGATGAAGGTGCAGTGGAAACCTGAACATGAAACTCAGATACACAGAAATTTCCACATGAAAGCATCTCATCGGCTGTCAGAGATGTTTAGGGATGCCCGGAATGCAGCACAGCGCCCTAACTGGCTGGGTGAGCACATTTGGAACTCTTTACTGGCCCATTGGAATACAGTAGAGTTCCGCAATAAGTGTGCCAAAGCCCAGCGGAACAGAGCGTCTGAAAGGGGTGGCACCCTGCATACTGGTGGGTCGATCACCATTCATGAGCATGCCATTCGTATGGTATAATCTCATTACATAACATTTTCTTTCATACACAAGTTATGTATATTGTATTTCATATGTACGCTTGTAATTCTTAATTATGTTACAGGCACAGGCTCTAGGACGGGCGGTCCATGTTGATGAGGTCTTTGCACAGACTCATGTTCGGAAGGGAACTAATGAATTTGTTGATGAAAGATCTCGGAAGACTCATGTAAGCAAATAACACTATTACTAATTTTTTATTTCTGTTATACTGTCGTTCTCTGACATTGCTTTTAATGTTTCAACAGGAAGACTTTTCTACGAGACTTTCACAGGTTAGATCTGAACATGAGTCAGCTCCTACACCGGATGATGCCAGTAATGCAGATGATGACATCCGTAGGACGCAGTGCTGGATCGACACCGTTGGTGGGAAGAAAAAGGGACGAGTGTATGGTGCGGGACAGCTTGCTGCAAACTATACAGCATCCAGAGGAGGTACTCTGAAGCACCAGCCTTCTTCTTCCACCAGTACTCCTGACGAGGTTCTTCAACTCAGGCAGGAACTCCATCAACGTGACCAGGAGCTCACTGATCTCAGAGCAGAGTTTTCAAATTTTAAGGCCCTGGTCATGACTGTCTTGCCTCAAACCTCACAGGACGTACAAAATATCCGTCCCACCCAATCACGACCGTCCTCATCACCTGCTGCCACTCAGCAGCCCACTTCAGTCCAACCCTCATCAGTCCAACCCTCATCAGTCCAACCCACACCAGTCCAGCCATCAATAGAGGAGCAGGATGATGAAAATCATTCTGATGATAGTTATGTACATTATTAGGTTTCATTTTCTCATTACTTGTTAGACAAACTTTTGGATATTAGAACATTTTGAGTTGATATCATTTCAATGTTAGATGTACTTACACACTTTGGATGTTACAACATCCTTGTGTTACATTGTTTTATGTTTGAACTATAAATACATTATTTTTACATTAATGGATGTCCTGTGGATTATTTGATGTGCCTTGGATATTGATCATTGATTGGATCTTTGAGATGCACATTATGCATGTTTGTATGTGTTTGAAAATTGTTATGCAGGTCTGTTTGTAAATTAAATTTGTTATACAGGTCTGGGTTGCAGAGGGAAAACCATTTCTCTAAAACCTGCTCTGCATTTTACCGAAGGCTTTTGCCCTTCGGTAAATGCCCTCGTCTGGCCATTACCGAAGGCTTCCGCCCTTCGGTAAATACCCTCGAATGCTCATTACCGAGGGCTTCTGCCCTTCGGAAATTACCGAAGGCTTTCGCCCTTCGGTAATTACCGAAGGCTTTCGCCCTTCGGTAATTACCGAGGGCTTTCGCCCTTCGGTAATTACCGAAGGCTTCTGACCCTCGGTAATTACCGAAGGTCAGAAGCCCTCGGTAATGGTTAGCGACAAGGGATTTACCGAAGGATTTTTGGCCGTCGATGGGCCTTCGGTAAACGTCCATTATCGACGGCTTTTGGCATTTTCCGAGGGTTTCTGGCCTTCGGTAATGCCCTACTTTTTTGTAGTGTTAAGAACGAGCGTCCCCTTTTGAAATGCTATTTGAGCGTTCGTCCTAATAGCGCTCGGTTTATACCAAGCGTTCGTCTTAAGTAGCGCTCGGTCTTACACTGAGCGTTCGTCCTAAATTGTGCTCGGTCATCTATTTGAGCGTTCGTCCTAAGTGGCGCTATGTCTCAGACCGAACGCTAGTCCATTTCCGTGAATTGCAACGAGCAAGAATAGCGCTTGTCCTGAATTCCCATAAGCGTTCGTCCTAAATTTTAAATAGCGTTCGTCCAATATAATTATTGACGTTCGTCCAAAAATTTATTAAACGCCTACTTTCGCGCTCGGTCATTGACTGGCGGTTTGTCCCCTGAATTAAATTGTGTTTGGTTTATTTTACTCAACCAAGTTGTGAGGTATCTATCCATTGGATTCTTTCCAGAGTCATTGAACTTAAATTATTCTAAGTACTTTCCGATCGTAATAGGGTTAGTTCATTTAACTAATTCAAAGAAGTCTTTCTCGGTATTGCCCTCGACGTTCGTCCTCGTTATGAAGAGGAGGGAACGTTCGTTTTTTTAAGAGAGTGGAACATAGAATGAAAATATATTTAAGAGGATGAATTAAGATGTGCGAACACCATGAGAACTGAAATTGTGATTGTGGATTTTGAACGAGCGTTCCAGGGTGGAACGACTCTTGATTGGATATTGAGATTGGTAAGTATGAACGTGGTAAGCTTAGATGGTGATCCATCCTGATATTCCATGAGTGCTCGTTCTCAAGTAGAGAGGAGTAGGTCATGTGTGGGAATGGCAGGAGGTCTAGTCCATAACTGTAACTTGGACAGAACAGACTAACCTTAGGTGGCTACTGATGAGCATTCCAGTTACCCCACCTGAGTGCACGGACGCCTTAGCTACACAGGATTCATACAGTCCGGACGGTCAGTCTAGTATCACGAGTTTGGATGAAATTTACGTATGAATTGAATGTATATGTTGTGAACTTACTGGCTGGAATTAAGATGTATGAACTGTATGTTGTGGTTTGAATTAAATTCAATAAGCTTACCCTGTGTCTTTTCCTTGTGTTGTCGTTCGTCCTTGAACCTTCGTCTTGTCTATGCGATGATCATCCGTGTGGATGTGAGCAGATGGAGAGGCGTTACTGGAAGAAACACTGGAAGAAGAAAATTTGGAGGACACCAACTTCGTAGAAGTGGAAGTGAAGGCCGAACAGTAGAGGCGTTCGGTTTTTAGTTAGATTAGCGAGTGGCTGTGAGCGAGCGCACTTTTATGGTTTGTTTATAGTTGGACGTTCGGTCATTGTTTTGTAAATCGTTCGTCCTTATCTTTTGTGAAAGCTCTTAAATTATGTACATGAAAGGCCGTTCGGCCATTTATTTAAATATGTTTCCTTCACTTTTAAAACTGTTTTGAATTATTAATATATGTGATTATTCTAAGTATATAGTTGATGACTGTATATATTTTGGGATGTTACAAGGTATATATAACTTCATTATATATAAGTATACGATGCTCTCTTTTTTTTTTAATAAGTGTGTACAGGTGTAAATTTAAAACATATTGCTATATACATATTTACATCATCAATTATGTATGTAATTGATTAACTTTATTATTTTTACTTTTATCTCCACAAAAAAACTAGTTCGCAAACACATTTATTTAAATACATGCAACAATGAGATAAAAATAATTGATGTTAACTTTGCAGTTTTATACTTCTAATTCTTTATAACACAGATAATTAAAATATACAACATTTCTAAAATATAAAACTGTGTACATAATAACTATAATTTGAAGAAAAAACATAAATAGTTACATTTTACACTATAAGCCTTTTTAAAAAAATATATATAGTTTTTTAAAATATATCATAACTTATTTTTTTGTCAACTTACATGTCTCACTTTGTTAAGAAAAATCTAACATGCATGAAAACAACAATTCATCAATCTCAAATTATTATGATTTTTTCTTTGTCTATTTTTGCTTTTTGTCCAACAATTTATGTAACTTATTGTCGAAGAAGTGGCTAAGCTTCCAGAGTGTCAAGAAATTTAAGGGCAAGTTTGGTGAGTGAATTATTTAAGTTGATGGAAAATCATTGACAACATTAAATTCTAATGTTTGGTATAATCGTTTTAAGAACTTCCATATGAGTGTAGCATTCTCAAGAACCATTTCTTAATTAAATGTCTATTTTAAAACTCAAACTTTTTATAGTTATATTTTTTTTTTGCAAAAATATATTTGTTCTTAACAAAAACGAACTATGGAGCATAAAAGTTGACTGCCAAACAATTAATAAAAATAAAGAGAAAACTGAGTCACAGACGATTCTCCCATGTTCAAATAAGTAGGAATATAAAATTATAAATATAAGAAAACTTACTAATAAAAAATTCTCCTTTAAGTAAGTAAAATTCAAAACTATTGATATAAGAATTTGATATCAACGTCAATTGTAATAAGAATATTCTTTTAATATATATATTTTTGCTGCTTTGGGACGATGATGATTCTTGCTCAACATTCCTGTTTTCAGATCGATTTGAGGATAAATGACCTGCAAAAGACACTCCGACACTCAAGATAGAATTTTTGTATGGAGATCTAAAGTAATTCAATTACGAAAAAGTGTCTGTTACATCGAAATTAAACCTCTACTTATAAAGTTTAAAAGAATCAGACTTTTAATTTACCTTTTAATGGTCATTAATGCTAACATTAATCACTCATCAATAACAGTTATCGTATTGATTATGCTTTAATTCTGCTCAACTCGTGTCCGATCAGCTGTGTAGTTCTCTTTCGTACTCCGACTGGACTGATCGGTTCATGTGACTTAAGTCGTAGTAATACCCGATCGGTAAGTTCTCATCCTGTAGTAACAATTATAATTATTCTATTTTTAAGAAATATGATGCATAATTTCAAGCCAAAATTATTTGAAAATCAGGAAAGATTCCGTTTACCTTCAAAGAAATGTAATTTGGGTTAGTCACGGACATTTGTTTGATTAGCTGATATTAGAAAGTTTTAAGCAGATGAAGACATGACTTACATAATCTTAATAATAACTATTATAATAATAATGCAACTTACTATAAAAAATTTAAAATAGTGGTCTCAATTATATGAATTAACTATTTGTTTGAATTACAATTATTTATATTTTTGTCATAGGTTATATCACATCTTATACGTTTTTGAATGGTCAGAGTCTTGCATATATTATAATCAAATAATTTGATTTGGACAAAAGAAGGGTAATATAAAAAAAATAATTCTAAGGAGTAGACATCGTATTGACTTTTGAGTAGAAAGATTTTGTTTTTTGTTTTGTTTCATAAACATGGTACTGACACTTAGATTAATTTAAATAGAGGTAAATGAAATTAATGGTGACAGTTTTTTCTACACTTATACTTTTAGAGATTCCACCTTTAGATTTTTTAATAAGGTTGAAATAGTTTCTTGTTAAGTTATTATCTCTTGTTAGAGTTTATAGGAATTGAATACTATAGTTAAATCAATTAATGGAAGTACCTAAATTTAATTACTTTTTAACAAATTTTCTTTTTAAGCTTTTAAATATAGTTGTTTTTAAATATTAGATTCTACGTGAAGCAAATAGAAAATCTACCTGCATAAAAAAATTTAATGTTCAAGTTAAAAGCATAAAATAATTATGAATATATAAAAGTGAATATGCGAAGTCAGTTAATACTTCATATAGATTTATACTGTATTTATAGATTTTTTATACTTGGCTAAAATATGTAAAAGATATCAACAATAAATAAAAAACTATGATTTTTCACATAATATTTATCATTTAATATGTTACTTCAAATACGTACGAGTGATTGTTAAAATCATGATATTTTTGCAGGTTTTATTAATATTATATTAATTGTTTAGATATTATATTCTATGATTAAATATCTATTATATGTTATTATATACATTTGGAATACGAAGAAGGAGAGGTACAATAGTGTTTTTAATTCCTATTTGTTGTCTTAATTATAAATACTTGTTTTAAATTGGATTATTCATCGTGACAACATTTCAAGATTATTTTTTACTAGTATATATATATATATATATATATATATATATATATATATATATATATGCGTATAAATTTTAAAAAAAATATTATAAACACTAGATAGCTAATGATAACTATTTTAACTTATTTTATTTCTGAAAAAAAAAATCTTTACTTATGTTGAAATCAGGATAATTGAAGAATAAAGTAGGTTTTGATGAATTAATTGATTTTAAAAGAATTTTTAAAGAAAGAATTCCTCTTCTGTTTTTAATATTGTTTAAGTTTGAAAAAGATTAATCTATCTATAATACAATTGAAACCATTATAAAAATTATTTTTTTTAAATCTAAAAATAAATCAATGTAATAAAAATAACTAAAAGAAGAAATTTTAACATTCTTAAAATATTACAATTGGTTACATTTTTTGTTGACATTTGACGAAGTCTGAAACTGATACGGTAGCACAATAAAAAAAGGAAACCTAATAAAAGTATCAATCTATCTCTACTTATAATTTTGACACTATTAATCTTTTTGATTTTTTTTTATCCTTTCATATCCTAAAACCTATGTCATTTACCAAAATACCTCTATCACTTTTCTTGATATGTGAAAATGTCACTCTTAAATATTCTCACTATCTTTTTTAATTTACAAAAATTAATACTATTATTACTATTACTATTATTATTGTTATTTTATTATCATATTATTATTATATATTACTAGTATTAAATAATACTATTAATATTATTATTATTTGTAAGACCCATGAAAAAAATATTTACAATTTTATTAGTAAAAATAGTTTTTTTGAATGGAAAATATAATAAGTTTATAATATAAAATGTGGAAGTTAAATAAGAAATTTTGTTAGCTTAATTGGTAGAAAATTTTGGTGATGGGTTCAAACTCTTTTATACCTTTTGGGTAAATAAAAAAAAAATTTTAAAAAAATAAATAAAATAAAATTTAAAATATTGATAATGGAGAAAGCATTCAGATTTGAAGTCAATATTGGGGAATCCATTATGAATCCATTATGTAAGTGGTGAATCCATTATGTAAGTGGTAAATCCATTATGTAAGTGGTGAGATTAAAATAATAAATAATATTAAAAAGAATGATGAATAGTAAAATTTTTGGACTATAAATAGCAAGCATGGGGAAGGCTGAAAATTTGCACCAAAAATTTAGAAAAATTTTGAAAGAAGAGAGTTGGAGGAAATTCTAGTTGCAAAGGGGAAATTCTGGAAGTTTTCGGGGAACAATTTCTAAAGCACGAGATTAAGTCTGGAATAGGGAAGCTAATCCTTTTTATATATGATTTTTATGCATGTTATGATCATGAATATGAGTTATGAATATGTTAAAATGTTGGTAATGGTTATCTATTCATTTGTATAAATTTAGTTTTCATGATTATAATTTTCTTATTTTTGCATTACTGTGGTAAAATCTTCCTTTTAATTATTTTTACCATTGGATTTAGCTAAAAGTTTAATGTATGAATCCTAAGACCTATTTATTCACTTTGACCGTTAGGATCATTAATTAGAAGTCTATACATGGAGAAATAAATTTTGCATGTTTGAGTAAATTATACCCCTATAATTTGGTTACTGGGTCCTCTCGGTAAAATATAGATTGCGACCTATTTGACCGTTTGATCAACCTGAAAATTTGATATATGATTCCTAAGATATATTAATACACTTTGACCGTTCGGATTTGTAATTAAATATCTGTACTTGGAGAAATAAATCCTGCATTTTTGAGTAAATTAATTACCCCTATAGTTCTGTTACTGAATTCGCTCGGAAAAATATAGATTCTGACTTATTCGACCGTTAGATCAACCTGAAAGTTTTATATATGATTCTTAGGACATATTACTACAATTTGACCGATCGGATTTGTAATTGGAAGTCTATGTTTTGAGAAATTAATTTTGAAAGTTTGAAAAATCTGATGAATACAATATTTCTGTTCTTAAGTTATGATGGTAAAAACTTCATATATATTTCATTTACTGTTAGATTGAGCCCAAACTTTAGTATGTAGTTCATAAGACATAGTAAGTCATCTTGACCGTTCAGATTTGTAATAAAATGTCTGTGCCTAGAGGAATTTGTTCCGCAATTTGAGTTTAACCGAAAACCACATAAAATTCTGTCCCTGAGTTACCTCAGTAAAACCTCCATATCTATCTAGTTAACCGTTGGATCAACCCGAAATTTTAATATGTAGTTTCTAACACATAGTGAATTACTTTGACCGTTCAGATTTGAAGTCGGAGTTACAGATTTAGAGATATTAATTTCGTATCTTCTTAAGGATCTCAATATTGCTTAATTTCTATTTTTGATATCTATATTGAAATTCGGTGTTAATTTTATATGCTGTTGTTTTGAATCTGTAAATAAGAAATTTGTTAAAAACTAGTTGAGGAACACTTTGGCTAAGGAAAGACTTGGTACTTAAGTTGTCCATTGTGATGCACCTCTCTTTCCTGGAAGTCTACTCGACAAGTTTTTAACTTAAATCCTATTGAACAGATTTTGTACTGTTAAATTATTGTGCAATATATCTTGTTGGAATGGAAATGTCTGATGAATTCATGTTATTGTGGTAGATATGAAATTATGAATTATATTGTATTTTATTATATTGCAATTGAATTTATGCGTCTGAACATGATATGAGTATTATGGGGAGATTTTGTAAGGGTATAATGTGAGTTGAGGAATATGAGTATGGTATTAGTCTCGTGGAGAGATTCAGTAATGTTATGGTATTTGTGTATATGTTGATGTTGAGGGTCCCGTAGTTGGAGGTTATCCTGATTTTCTAATAATCATCCAGTTTCAAGTAGAGAAGGATGAATTATGTGGTGAGAGGAGCAGGAGGTCCTGGTCTATGTGCCGATTTTGGACATAGTGAGGGGACTAACCTTGTGAATGGTATGAAGTATTTTGGAAGTGTATTTGTAAGAAGAAGTAGAAGTCATTACAAGTGCATAACCTCTCGTGACCGCTCATCAACGTATCATCCGGATGAGTGTCTTTTGGGTATTGTGGTGTTTATAGGGTATTGTGGGACGAGTGTCCAATAGGAATTGTGGTACGATGGTATGAGGGTGTCTGACATAATTATTATATGATGTTTGTATCGAAGTAATTATGCATGTTTTATAAATAATTTGTTGCATGTTAGCTCACCCTACTTGTTTGTGTTTGTGTATGTGCGATGATCGTATAATTCGTTATACGGGAGCAGATGAAGGAATGTCGTTTGATCCAGTGCCGTTGAAGAAAGAAATAGAAGAATAAATTAGAAGAATTTGAGAGTACACAATAGATAGGATTAAGGAGTACAGTTATCCAAGTCTGGCTGGGAAGTTTTAAAACTTAAGTACAAGTTCATAATTCTCTAAAATACATGATTGAATAAAGATTCAATGGGACCTAAAGAGTGTTTCCAAAATACAGATCATGATAAAATGAAGGCTAGAAGTCTTTCAAAATAAAGAGCTATTTAAAATAAGAGCTAGTATAAATCCTAAGCACTAGGGGCTGGGTCTTCCTCAACTTCCAAAGCTTGCTCCAAAGGTACATCATCACCTATTGCTCACATCCAAAGGATTGGATGATCATCGCAAGGGGGAAAGCAAACACATGCAACACATACAAATGCAAGGGTGAGCTAGGTCTCAAACAATCATACAATTCATTTTCAATCAATCTAGCATTTTCCATAATATCCATACACACATAAACACCTTAGTCATCATAAACATAAGCATTTATTTCATAAAACTCATCAAAACAAGCATCCTATCATGTTAAGACTCTAGACACGTCCGGACTTGGAATGAATGTAGAGTTGGGGCGGGTTGTGAACTTGTGATGGCCCCTACTGCTTTGCAAAGCCATTGCTGAGGGGTTCCACCCGACCATACACAAGGCTAGTCCGTTACCATGGAATAGACCTTCAGTTATAGCGCCTACCCTAGGACCTCCCACTACTCCCACCACACGCGTCAATCATCTCTAAGTGAGAATGAAAGACCGTTGGAGTGTTAGGGATAACCCCCCATATGGAAGCCTCTCACATTCATTCAATACACTAACTGATCCCACCGAGAGATCTTAATTTCATATTCAATCCGACCACTTTAAATCACATGATATTCCTCTTGGATCAATAATGGACCTCATAAACCACTTTGATTCACCAAACATAAACTTTCATAGTCATTCAAGTGCATTCTTACTATATTGTCTCATACCAAACCCATACACCATCATACAACATCAACCATGTCATAAAAACCACTCATACATTACATACTTTCACAAAACCATCACTTATTAACACAAATTTCTTTAGGACTTTTAATTTTCAATACTTAAGTAATTCAAACAGCTTGGAAACCCTCACCAGTGGCTCCGGAAGGGTCAAAAACCCCAAAAACGACCTAAAGAATGTCCAAAACGGACATCCAGAACCCCACAAACTATCAAAAACTATCCTGGATGATTTTCCGACGACAATAATTGATTATCATATGTGATAATCGATTATTTGCGAAAGCTTTGAAGAGGATACAACTCTCTGACTAAAATAATCGATTATCAAGTGAGATAATCGATTATTCTTATCAGTTTTTGATAGCAACGTGATTTTTCTGGTTTTGGTGCATCTTAGACATATCCAAATGAACAAATTAAAATTTGTAACACTAATATTGATATGAAACATGTTTATAGATGAAAGTAAAGTATTACATTGGTCATTTGGATGGGAATTAGATGTACTAAACCAACTCAATTTCTACTTCAAAACATCTAACTCAATAATTAGAAGACCCCAAACCCAATTCTAACAATTTGTACCTATTCTGACCAATTTGGTGACTCAAACAAGTCACAATCCACTTGCTAAGACTGCCCCCAATAGCCCAATTATACCCAGAACTCCTAACTCTCAAATTCACTACCTCACTTCCTCCAAAATGGCCTAAAATTGACCTTAAAGACACTTGATTTCCTTTCTAACAGCACTATCACAAAATTTTCATGCCAAAACAGTTTCAACATACACAATTCCATCATTCTAAGTCATTCCAAACAGTTGATAGCCCTTAATCACCAAATTCACATAACACACACTTCCATACATGCATTTCAAGTTTAACTAGAACTAAGTTCATGCTTCCACAACATACCACTACAAATTTTATCATGCATTCACTCCAACAGTAAAATCAAGAGTAGAACTAGCTCCCCTTACCTTGGTGGTTATAAGCACAACACTTTAGAAGAAGCCCCAAAATAGTAACCCTCGCACAGAAACAAGTTCAACAGGACCTACAAACCACCAAATTGGGTAGAGTACAACTCTTAGAGCTAGAATGAACAAGGAACTAAAGGAAAAAGTTACCAACTGCATGCAACCAGTAAAGTGGCATGCCCTAGATTCAAAGACAATGGAGGAGAAGGGGAAAAACGACTTACCAGTAGGAATGAAGAAAACGTTCGGTTCAAAACGGAGCTCCCGACTCTGGGAACGCGGGGACGACACCTAAATGACAATGCAATGGCTGGTGCAATGTGGAGATTAGAGAGAAGGTAAAGGAAGAAGAAGAAGCTTTCTAGAGAGAGGAACACTTTTAAGAAAATGAGTTCAGCTTCTTTTTCTAAAAGTTTAGCAGAAACTATAAAACTGTTTTCTTTTTAATAAAAAGCCCCTCCCCTTTTTCTTAATAATGTTTTCACCCCATCCTCTTTTAATATATACATATATATTTTTAGGTTCTTACAAATATAATTATTACTAATATTATTACTTTTATAACTATTTTGATTAAATATTATTATGATTATGATATAATATTACTATTATTATTATTACTAGTATTTCAAATATTATTATATATTATTATTATTATATAATATAAAAACCTGAAAAATGACATTCAAAAGTGATTATATAATATAAAAATCTTACTAACATATATTCATATTCATCAAAAGTACCAAATCAATTCAATTTCAATACAATAAAAACACAAAAAAAAAATTCTTAGTTTACTACTACTTTATAAACAATCAATTAACCTTTCTTACCTGTTCAAACAATTCTATAAGATCAAAACCTTCTCCGTCAACTCATATAACTCTAGTAGCACCTACAGACCACATAATTATGACCAAGGTAGGTCCTCGACAAGAAACTACAAAAAGAGGTTTGATGACACATGCATCAAACCTACATGCATGTGGCTTTTAAACATAAATTAAAAAAAGGAGTATAAATTAACTTACTTTATAGGAAAAACTGATTGGGTGATGTTGTAGGCCTCACTATTGTGATCGTTTTGAGCGCCTCATGATCTTCAAAAAGATAACTTATACGCTTACAATCTTAGACAAAAGGAAGAAGAAGCCTAGAGAAAAGGTTTTAGAGAGATGATAAGTGTTTTAGATAATAAAACACATTTATAAAATTTTATTTATATTATTGAATTTTTAACATTAAAATAGTCGGTCTCATTATTTTAAAATACCTATCAACTCTAATGTTCTATTTTATAAGTTGTTATAATTACTTTTCGAAAAAGACTCAAATATTGATAAAAGAATGTTAGATTTTAGGGTTACATATGTTTTCAGTCTCAAGTATTATGTTATTTTGGGTTTCGTCCCTCTTTCAAAGGTTTGTTGATTTTCATCATCTTCCTTAGGAAACTCGCATTTTTCGTCCTCAAAAAGCAACGACGTTAAATTTTCTTTGAGATGACTAACAGTGTGCCACATATGATGCTAGCTTCCATGTTAAGTGTGTGCCACGTTGCTAACTTTCATGTTAAGTGTGTGCCATGACGTCATTTTAGAGTTAGCCTCTGGTGCACTGGATTTGAGACAACAAGATTTGCGTTTGTCGTTGCAGTTCTTTCAGGACCCTATCATGCTTCAACACCAGCCTAAAAGCCACAACGAGGCAGATGCTATTCGTCGGAACGACGCTCGGCTTCAACGGTTGCAGTGGTGGCATCAAGTGGTGTTGTTCTCTTAGCATCAAGTGGCATAGGGGGTGTAGGTTTCATGGTTGTTCGATCTTCTTCAACATCCCAAACACAAGCTTTTGGCATGAGAGAAACTGTTTCTGCAGCTGCTTCACAGGTTTCAAGTTAATTGTTTATGCTAAACCATTAAAGTTGTTGAACCTCATGCTTGACATATCAAAGGACAAAATTAACATTTTGCTTTTAGTATGTTCAACCTATTTAGATAAACTTCTTCAAAATATTTCTAAAGAAAAAAAATTCTACACATTAGTTTGTTAATAAGTTTTGTTTATTTATACATATTAATTTTAACTAGTCAAAGCTACTGGTATGCTTATTTATTTGGATCAACAAAACAATACTGGATTTTACTGCTTGTAAGTGTTGAATGATAACAGTTCATTTTCATCCATGGAAATCCACAATAGTAGAATCACAGGTATTGGAACGGACTTGCTCCTCCTCCTCCTCCATCTTCCTCAATCTCACCAACCCTTTTCCTTTCCCTCCGACCTTAGCATCCTCAATTTCTTCCCCAAATCCTCCACGTTGTAAGTCTTCAAGAACCCAGCTGAAAACATCATCATCAACTTTGTACCCTCTTTCCTCATCTTTTTCCCGAAAATGCCCTGCAACAAGGTGTTCGTGCCGCCGATAATCCTAGGACGACCCTGCGACAACGAGGTTTAGGCACCAGACAAGTTCTGCAGGCTCTCACCGAGGGAGGATGATTCTCTCGATCTGGGGGGATTCCCCTACACGTTATGGCGCTGATAGATTTGCTAGAACACGAATTGTTGTTGCTGGAACGAGAATTGTCGTTGCTCTCGCCATGGATTTCAAAAATACATAAAAGATCCCAACTTTGTTTTATTGAAGATAAGGAAAGAACCCTAATTTTTCAAGAAACACCTATTCTAATTTAAAAAAAATAAAATTTAACGTTGTGGCAAACACTTAACATGGAAGTTAGCATCAAACGTGGCACACCGTTAGCCACCTTAGAAAAAATTTAACGTCGTTACTTTTTGAACAATAAAAATTCGAGTTTCCTAAGGAAGAAGATAAAAATGAACAAACCTTTGAAAGAGGAACAAAACCCAAAATAGCATGATACTTAAGAGATTAAAAACATATTTAACCCTAGATTTTAAAACTCAAAAATTCAACGTGAGCATCTTCAAACATCATCAAACACATTTGGTCTTCATTTGTGTTTTTAAAACTCTTCTTAAGAATCAACCTAATACTCAACAACCAAAGGGGTGCAGTAGGAGTAATGAGGTGTACTACAGTGGAGATTTACAGTGCGAAAGAATTAATGTTGAGGATTAAGTTGTAAAACAAGGGTATTTTAATCTTTTTGCTATTCATATGACGTGCATATAGTAATTCTGAGAGTGTAGGAAGTACAAGTCTAAATTCGCTGACCCCGTGGTATCTTAACCCAAAAGAATTGCCCAAATATATTTAACACCCCAAACTTGATCAGTAACTCAGCTACCAATGACTCAATTAAATACCTGCAAAATTATTTTAATTTATAATTGATAATGGCAATTGAGCACGTATAATAATATTACTAGAAAAGTTATTTTATTTTATAATTGTTCCAATTTTAATCATGATCCAATTCAATATAAAAAATTTATCAATTCGTATTATTAATTAATTTTAATAAAAAATACAGCTATTTATTGAAACTATTTCTGTGATTAATTCTTTTACCATTAAATCATAGAATAAAATAATTGTTTATTAACATGCATTTTATACATTTAAATCCATTTCAATATTTAAGTAAATTTGTGTAATAATAACTAACGTATTTATAATAACTAACGTATTTAAGATGAATAAAATTATTCCAGGAAAAGTTATGACTCAATTGAGTCAAAATTTTGAATTTGGAAAAATCGAATTAAATATACAAAATATTGTCATGTAACATTATCACTAATATATGAAATATTAACATCGTGATATTGTCATATAGTATTGACATTAATACGTAATATTGACATTAACATGATATGTCACGTAACATGTGACATTGATATTATCACGTGACACAACGAGATTTCAACACGTGAAAAAATAAAAAAATAAACAAAAAAATTAAAAATATTACAAACTAATACGTGATAAATAAAAAAATAATATGAATATGAATTATTTTAACAAATATTTAACTAAATTAGAAAATAAAAAAACTAAATTGAGTAAATTATAATAAAAACGAAAATAAGATTTTAGGCTAATTTTAAATGTAGGATTGTCTTATAGTTTAATGCCCTTAAATATATTTTTAATATATAAACAAAATGTTTGTTAATTTTTTTATGATATCACAATATTTTATATATTTTAAATTGTCATTATTAAAAATAAATTATATTGAAGTATAAAATTATATATATAAATGGATAATAATAAAAAAGAAAATATAAGTGAAATGATGATGTATTTATTTAAAAATTAATTATAATAATGATAATTGTAAATTTCATAATATAAGGTAAATAATGTTGTTTTTATGTGTTACAACTTTCATTAGATTTGTTTTCCATTAAAAGAATTAGGTTAGTTTTAATTGATGAAAACTTATCTCTTTGAAACGTCACATTATCCTGTGTATATAATGATGATATTGATGTTATCCGTATATACTATATAAACGTCACTTTATATACGGTGCACACGTTACTATCATTAAAACTCAATTATCAAATAATGTCAGTAATGAATTTTATCGATAAAAATCAAAATCCAAAAGAAAATGGCGAGAGATTTTAATTTACTATTAAAATTTAATTATTAACGAATTTTATTGACAAATCCATTATAAATGAATTTACCTAAATAAAGTTATATATATATATATATATATATATATATATATATATATATATATGATTTGTTAAATTATGTAGTCTATCAAATTTTAGTTCACAAAAATATTTTTATATATTGTAAATTTTAAGTTTTGAAGTTAAAAATATTTGAATCATTTTTATTTTATTTTAAATTAAAAATGAAAATTATTTAAATATATATATGTTTAAAGTATATTTTTTTATGAATAGAGTTTTTTGTTAACTAAAATTTAATAGAGAGGTTATCTAAGTCAGTAAATCCTATATATTAAAACTGTAAATTATTAACCTCACATTTAAAATTAAGATTATTGATAAAAAATGTCAATTAACTATAAAAAATTCTAAAATTGATTATTATTTTCAGTCAATAAATCTATTTTATTAATGAATTGTTATTATTAACTAAAATTTCATCAATAAATACATAATTCCCCAGGGAGAATAAAACACACTAATTAAATCATGAATGAGTAAATAATACAAAGAAGTTTTATGGTGAGGCAAGGTTTTGCCTACCTAATACACATCAATATAAATGAACACAAAATTCTTCACTAACATAATGTTATTGCAAGTTATATAATTTCAATAAATCCTCATTTAAAATATTCACTAACTCATGTATTGCCATGCTGACATGTTCCACCTGCACAACAATATATTGCAAAACTTGATTACATAATGACACGAGTATGTTAGAAAGAAAATCTTTATAATTATTTCTAGAAAAAAATAAGAAAAAATGACATCAATTTTTTCATAAATTAATTGATGTAAGAGCTAATTTATAAATGTTATTTGCAGGAAAAAAAAATTCTATTATTAACTTTAATTTAAGACATATTTATGGAGAAGTTTCCTCTAAAGAAACCCTAGTTAATAATATTTTTCCTTTTGCATGGATGATATTAGATTGTACCTGGCAAATGATAGAAATGTTTAGAGCAGAACTTCCCAATGGCAGAACACTGCTACAAACTATGGAGAGATGGTGAGATTCAAGCTTCGAAAATAGCTTTGTTACAATGTGTTCTCGTCTGTCACAAATAACTCTGATTCTTACATCTTTACCTGAAACACTTGCATCGACTTTCGGAAATTTTTCTGAAATATTAACATTGGATCCCTTGTTTTTGCAGCACTTTACAGATTCTGTCTTACGTTTCTGTTCTTGCAAATCATTTACACGATTCTGTAAATGTTTCACATAATCGATCGTTTTTCCAACGATAGATATCTTGTCCAACTGCACATACATACAACTATTTTACTTTTAACCACACACAAAATGTTTCAGATACTTTCAATATGGACAATGATACTTTCACAACATTTTTTCGACAACATTTTAACATAATCAATATGTTATTTTGTGATTGATACATGTTAATATTTATGATTATTATTAATAATTTTGGACCAATCACAGAATGACACATAAATGATGTTAAAATGTTATAAAAAAATATTGTCAAAATATTATTATTCGTATTAGAAAATGTTTTTTTAAACAACTATTCTTTTACAATAGCTTATGTGATATTTCATGATTCATCCATTACAAATATACATACTAATAAAAATAAGTGACACATAATTTATTATGAAAATATTGTTAAAAGAACTGTTAATATATCATAATCAATATATATTATCAAAATGTTATAAAAAAAATTATTAAAAAACTATTTTCCTTTTACCTTTTTCAAACCAGGAAGCATGGTTGAAAGTTCTATCATCATAGTGCTGATTTTCTCTCTCCTCTTCCTCTCGGCCATGATGTGCTGTTCCGTCTGAAAAGTGCTTTTTTTCTTTTCAGGCTTTGCATGGAATGCTGCATCAGCAACATTTGAAACCACAGTGGAGTCTTCAAAAGCGAGAGTGCAGGATGAAAATACCTGTTTCTCCGAACCAGAATTCGCACGTTGTGTGCTCTTTTTCAAACACGAACCATCGCCCATGTTGTTGTTGTTTTTGTTGATACCAAAACCTGAACCACTCTCTTCCTTCATCAATTCTTCCTCGAGAGAGTTCATCTCGTGTTCAACGAACAAATGAAACTCATCATCATCACCCATTTCCTGCAAAAATGAAAATCATTTTCAGAAGAACCAAATGATTTATCGTACGATGTTTGGTTGCATGATTCTGATGCAGTGGATCTTGTTTACCAAATCGGAAACCAGTTTTCCCATGATTCATCCATTGTTTATGCCAATAATATGTTGATTTTGTTTGATATATATTCTGAAAAAGAAGAGAAAAGCAGCAACCCAGTTGTACAATGACGTATACTACACATCTTTATCGTACCAAGTCTTTAGAAGGGATCTTGATTATATATATATATCAATAAAATATTATTTTTTAAGTAATTAAAAGTTAAAATATGAAAAAAATAATTAATATGTGATAAAATATTATTTTTATGTAAAAAATGTTAAAATATAAATAAAAAATAATTAAAATGTAACTTTATAAAAATCTTGTATTAAAATAATTTTTTAAAAAAAATTAAAAATTATTTACTACGAGGGACTAGGCAAGTAAAAGTAAGATGAATTATATATTGGAATAATCTTGGAAAAGGCAAATTTTTCAGTTTATTTGATTTTGGAAAATTGTAAAGAGTAGTAGGTAGGTAAGAGAATGATATGAATTTTAAGTAATAAATTTATAACCTATTTTATAAAGATAACTTTAAAATATGTTGTCGTAACATATTATTGTAAAATAAAATGAATTACGTAATCTTTGATTCTGAGATTACTATTTATTTTTAGGATGTTTTTGGTGAAAAAAGTATAGTATTCAAAACTTAGTTTTTAGCTCTTTAATTCATATTATATTTGAATTAAAGTGTTTTTTTGCTTAATATTTTTATTCTTAAAACCTAGTTAATAAGTGTGAAATATTTGCTACTATATTTAAAATTTTAATTAAGCATTAGATTTTTAACTGATTTTTTTTAAATAATGAATATTTAAAGATATAAAAAGCAATATCAGTTAAGCTTTTTATTGAAATTTCAATATTTGAAGATATTTTGGCTTGTTTATTATAAGAAGATAAGTCTTCGCTTTAACCAACAGAAAAGAAATTCGGGCAGACGCTAAAGACATCCAAAAGGTAAAAATACGTCATTTTCTTATCTCTGAATTCGCGTGCTGTATAACAAGTGTTACTAAAAATGATTAAAATACTTTACATAAAAAACAAATTAAAAAATTACAATCATTAATGTTACTTATAAAGAATAAAAATGATATATGTTGTTTTTTTTTTCTGAAATTCAGTTTATCTGAAAAAGAATTTTTTATTGTTATTGTGTTATCTGATTATTTTTCTGAGAAAGCAGCAATATAAGGATAGTCGAGTCCAATTTTGGGTAAATGAATATTTTTTAATGATCTTTTCTATGCTTTAGATTTTCATAATCTAATTACTTTATAATTTGAAAATTTGAATGAGGTTATCATTTAGAGTCTTTCCAAATTAGTTTAAAATCACTATATAACATACAAATATTTTAGCTATTTAATATTATTAAATTTTAAATTAGTCTAGTTAATAACAGAAATTAATAATAATAATTAACTAAAATCTTGGTAATTAATTGAATTTAAACTCTAATTTATAAATTAATTACAAAATTTTATTATCAATAAAAAATATTTTAAACATCAATAATTTTTAATTTATAAAATAGTGTATTTCTTAATCAATACAATGATTACTTACTTCTTTTAATTTTACATTAATTGTTATTTAACGAGTGTTTTGTAAATATACATACACACGTACATAGATATATAATTTATTATTTTTTTCATGAAAAAGTATCTGATTTACTTAATTGTGAATGAAAAAAGTATTTTGATTATTGTTTTATAGCAAATTAACTTTATTTCTTCTTTATTTTTTTCCTTTTCCAGTAAAAGTGCTCTCTTTTGTTAATAAAACCTAATATGACATTTATAATATATTAGTCAAGTGTTTTTTTTTTCCGAAATTCACAGTTAATAGAATTTTCAGATAACCAAATAAATTAATAAAAGTGACTCAATAGTTTACAAAATAACTCTTTTTTTTAAGAAAATTCACAAAAAATATTCACATAAAAAAATTATCTTATTAAAAATTTCACATCGATTAAAGATAAAACTAATTTATAATATATAAGTAAGTGTAATTTATCTCATAAACCGATTTTATAGAATTAGACTTAAAATTCATTTTTTTAACATGATATCAGAATTAATATTTATTGTTTATTGAATATGTTATTATATCCGTTATCAAAATATTGTTTTATGAAATTAAATTAAGCTTAAATATCTTTCAAATCAATGATAAGAATAATAATAAAATAAACGAAAGCCATAAGTTGAAGAAAAGAGAAGTGTAGGAATTGAAGTTTTTCAAACCAGGAAGCATGATTGAAAGTTCTACCCTCATAGTGCTGATTTTCTCTCTCCTCTTCCTCTTCCGCTCAGACATTATATGCAGCTGCGTCTGAAAAGTGCTTCTTTTCTTTTGCTTCGCATGGAATGCTTCATCAGCATCATTTGACACAACAGTGGAGTTCTCGAAAGAGAGAGTGCAGGATGAAAATTCATGGTTCTTCTCCGAACCAGAATTCGTGTTCGTTTCCAAACATGAAAGATTTTCCATGTTGTTGTTGTTGTTGTTGATAGCAAAATCTGAATCATAAGGCACTGAACTCTCTCCCTTCATCAATTCTTCCTCAAGAGAGTTCACGTCGTGTTCGTTGAACAAACGCATCTCATCATCATCCATTTCCTGCAAAAAGGAGAATCATTTTCATAAGAACCAAATGATATAAAATATTAACATACAACTTTTTTCTTGCGTGATTCTCATGCATTCTATGTTGTATTACTTACTAAATCAGAAAACCATTTTTCCCATGATTCATCCATTGTTTTTGCCAAGTATAGTTTCATTTTCTTGGACTATCTATATATTGTGGAAAGGAACCCTTCAAACCTTCTACCAACCACGTGGCTAATATAGATAATGGTTGTACAATGATAATTAAAAATTAGATACCAATAGTACTACATATAGACTTGTCAGTCCGGTCCACAGGATTCGGTTCTGTTTTGTTTTATATGGTCTTTGGGTAAAAAATCGTACAGGATAAAAAAAAACTTGGACAAATTGTTATTTTTAGGTCAAAAAACTTAGACAAATCGTACAGGATTCGGTTCTGTTTTGTTTTATATGGTCTTTAGGTGAGAAAGTTCACAGAATCCTTATAAACGAGGGTGAATTCATGGCTTTCTTTTTAAACATGAATATATATTATTTTTTAAATATATTATCAAACGTTTTGTTTAGGAAAGTTTATCTCAATCTGAATTGTTTAAGAATGACCTTAAACTTAGACAAATTCATCTTGATTTTTTGGCTTAAGTTCGGATTAATTATATCGATTTTCGATATTTGATTTTTGTCTTTTCTTTCAATCTTAGATAACATATCTCATTTTTTGAACTAGACTAATATGTTTTGATCTTTCGTCCAACTGGCTTGTCTCGACTTAAGGTCTATGCTAACCTTGTTTTTTAAACGAGGGTTAATTTATGGAATTTCTTTTTAAAAATGAAAAGTATGTATTATATTTTTAAATATGTTATTAATATTTTTGTTTAGGAAAGTATATCTTAACCTTTAGTTTAGGTTCGGTTTAATCTATATCAATCTTCGACCTTTGTCTCGTCCTTCAACCTAGGATGACCTGTCTCATCCTCTAACTTGGATCGACTCGTCTCGTTCTTTCGCCCAACTAACTTGTCTTGACCTTCGAACTATGCTAACCTGCGTCGACCTTAATCCCGAGTCAACCCGTTTTGACCTTTGGTCCATGTTAACTCATATCAGCCTTTAGTCTGGACTGACTTGTCTTAACCCTTGCCCAGTCCATCTTGACCTTTGACTTGGGCGGATCGATCTCAATCTTCAGCCTGGACAACCTTCTCTCGACCTTCGGTATAGGCCAACCTGTCTCGGCCTTAGGTCTATGTCGGCCCATCTTGACTTTCACTTTGAGTTGGCTTGTCTCGACCTTCGATCAGGACAGGTCCGTCTCGCCCATCGACGTAGGCCTACCCATCTCGACCTTTAGTCCAGACCTGTATATCACGACCTTCAGCCTGGATTGGTCCATGTCAAACTTTGGCATGTGCTATCTTGTCTCATCTTTTGACTCGAGCCAAACAGTCTCGATCTTCGACTCAAACTTTCTAGACCTTCGGTCCAATCAGTCTCAATTGACCTTCGTTCTTGCCCGTCTAGCTTGGATTTTGGTTTTGGTTGGCCATCGTACAAAGTCTTAAAAAGATTTGGATTATATGTATTGTAAAATATTATTTTTTAGGTAATAAAAAGTTAAAACATGAATAAAAATAAATAAAATATGATTTTAGAAAAGTCTTGTATTAAAATAAAAATTATAAAAGAAATTATAAATTTGGTATGATGGACCAGACAAAGTAAAAGCATGTAAACTTTGGATTGATTGCATACTATATTTTCATGTTTTTTTTATTAGATGAGTTTATAATATATAAATGAATGCAAATTTTATTTTACAAACTGATTTTGTAAAGTTAGGTTAAATTTAAAGTCTACTTAATCTATTTTAGCAAGATTTGTTATTCATTTAATTTATTGTGTTACTTTTCATCCAGTAACTTATTGTTTGTTAGATGTATTGTTTAATCCACTATTAGACCACCTGTACCTATTAATATTTATGTTTAAAATGTATATAATTTGAAATGAGAAGCAATATTTTATATTGTAATTATTTTATGATTCCATACAAATGTCTTTTGATGGTGTATTTTAGCATGTCTAGATGCATGGAAACAAGTTGTGGGTGGAATGAGGACCATATCTGAGACATGAAAAGTTGGCAATCATATGATGGGTGTAGGTCATAGAAATGACTTTTATGGTTGTCTCCTTTTTCTTTCTATAATTATTCTTCAATCAAAACGCGTGATAACTTTATTTATCAAACACCTGCAAAACTTTTAAAAAATAATAATATTACTATTTTTTTATTATAATTGAAAATATACTTCCATCCACGAGTTTAGCACGGCATCCCATTTCTCGTACAAATTCACTTTCATATATTTGTGGAATTCGTTCATCCAACGGACTTAGTCACTCGCCTTTCTATCTCTAGTACAACAGTGAAATCAAACACATTTACCATGTGAAAAAGTGATTGATCATGAAAAAAATGATTAATTAATCTCCTTTTTGAATAAATAAATGTATCGTTTTTAAAAAATTTAATATATTAAATTTATTTTATTTTATAATTTAATTTCTAAATATTTTATTTGAATACAGTAAATTTATATTTATTAAATTTGATCTTGTTTTTTTTTCAATTAACATCAAATGCAAAAATTTACTCCTTCAGCTTTATAAACACTATTAAAAGATATTCACATCAAATTTAAATATATATATATATATATATATATATATATATATATATATATATTCAAATAACATTAAGGATTGATTATGTTTTTAGTTCTATATTTGCATGTAAAATTAAATTATTTTCATGTTTGAAATTTTGATATATTTTTGATCCCTAATTTTAAAAATAATTAATATAATTCTCTTATGTATGAGCTAGCAAATTGTGTCTTAAATATGATAGCATATTTTAAATAATGAGACTAACTTTTTAATATTGAAAGTTTAAAATATAGATAGAATTTATATAAATGATTTCATTATCTAACTTGATATACCAAATATTCTATAAGTATATGGTATCAAGGAATATCATCACGTAATCAAACTACTAAGATTTGGTCACATACACTAGTACAAAAGACAATATTTGTAGCGATTTTTTATACCGATTATAATCTACGCGGTATAAAAATTGACGTTGTGGCATAATTGTAAATATTGTTTAACTTTCTATACTGTTTGGAGCTAGAATCAGTATAGAAAGTGGTACGGTGACAAAACTGTAATAAATTAGAAAGTTTTCCTATACCAGTTGGTCCAAAATCGATATAGAAAGTGGTGCAAAGGAAAAAAATGTAACAAATTATAAAGTTTTTCTATATCAGTTGAACCTAGAACCGATATAGAAAGTGTGCAATAGCAAAATTGTAACAAATTACAAAACTTTTTTATATTGATTAGACCTAAAATTGATATAGAAAGTGACTTTTTATATCGGTTAGTCACAATAACTGGTATGAAGTGTTTAACTTTTTTCTTTCCAACTTTCGTGCTTCACCTTATTCACCTCTACACATAGTGACCGGATCTATCCTTCTCCCTTCTCATGAGTAGTCTTCGTCTTCGTCTTAGTCTTTCCTTCCATTCTATTCACTTTCCTCCTTCTATTTCATCTAGTTCTCAATTGCGAGCAATCCTTCTTCCATCTTGTTCGTCGCGCTGCTGTCTCAACAACATTAAGAATGTTTCATCGTCATTGCCATTCCATTCTCTCTTTTCCTTCCATTCCAATTGTTATCCTGGCATTCATCTACTTGTCCTCGCATTCATGTCTCCTCCAACATCAAGAACTTATGCACTTACAGGTTGTCTTAGGCATTCTTCTCAACGACATTCACGAGGATTGTTGGGCTTTGTGTGGTGTTGCCTTCGCTGCCACCTCCTTTGCATTTTTTGCATTAGAAAAGGTTAGCATATGAACCTTATATCTACATTGTTTTGGCGTTGATGCCTTTATTTTATTATTTTGAATTTAAAAATGAATGAATGTTGTATGTTGGTTTGGTGTATATTAAATGTTATAAAAGGAGGCAATTATAAGTAGCATTAAGAAGAGAGAATCAGTGTGGTGAGAAGCTCAAACAATGCATGAATTGGCCAACCTGAATGGTAATGGGGTGATGGGTTCTGGTTTTTGGTGCAGTGATGCAAAATAAGGATGGAATTTAGCATAGTGAAATCAGGTTTGATAGTGAGAGAACATTGGGGAAAACTGTAGGTGAGAAAATGAAGGTGATGATGAAGTTGATTTTGTGGGACAAAGCTCAACAATGGACAAAGTTGATTCATGTTTTTTTTATGAAAGCAACACCTTTGGTTGCTTAAAGTTCCTTTGAAAATATTATCACTTTCATGATGGTCACTTCTTAATAGGCTCAAGACTAGCACAACTTGTTATTGAAAATATCATTACTAATTTGTAGAATGACCATTGATGAGTGCATATCTATAAACAATATTTCGTTAAGTATTGTTTGATAAATTCAAAACATTGATTGCTAGACAGTTTAGCTTTTCTTAGACGATTTTGTCTCAACAATATTTCCCTTTTTTATGTTTATCAAATACACATGCTAAACGAAATATGTTTGAAAATGTTTGGATATTGTTAAGCAGAGAATGAAAAAGGTTTTCCTATCTGATTAAATGATATGAATTTTAGGTGTACTTGCCTTTACTCCTAACTCCTCTTAATGGTTTGACCTGATGAAAAAAAGTTTATCATACTACCTTAGTGTATTCTCCCTTTAACTAGTTTCCCTCTTCTTAATATTTCTTTCATATACTTTCTTATAGCTTATGGTTTCTGTCAAAGCTCAACAAATTAATTTCCTCCTCCTTATTTGATAAAGATTAAAAATGATTCAGAACATGTGATAATTATAATTATTAGAGCATATTAACATTGCACGTTATAGTAGTAGTAACACTAAATAGAGTGTAAGTGATATGTAATTGCCATAAATCATAATCATTCTAATATATGCAATGCACCAATGTAACAGAGTAGTAATTAAGATAGGAATAATTCAAGACATTAGAGTATGTGAGTAAGGTCAATGGATATAAAATAAATATATCAAACCAAACAAGAATGTATAAGAGCAAATAACAAAAACATCATAAACAATTAATTATGTCATTCATTCTCCTTTAAGATGATAGTAGTTCCTAAATATCATAATTCAATGTTGAGAGGAAGGTTGAGGTGACTTTGGTCGTGTAATTGGGTCAAGCTATTAGAAGGTGGGTTTTAAACCTAACTCAATCCCACAAAACTGGTTTGAAAGATGAGGTTTGCACTTCACTTATATATTATAATTTGGTCTTATTTTCAGTCGATGTGGGACTTTCAACCTATGCAGTTGGTTAAAGTAATTGTTTAGGGTGTACATTAATTTTTTATGTCTTTCTATATTTTGAATGCATGGTCTAGTTTGCCATGTTTAAAATGATGCAAAGTGTAAATGCGTAGAAACAATTGCTGGAATGAGGACCATATACTGTGTTCACACGTGTGAAGTTTGCAATTATATGATGGGTCTAAGTCGTATAAAATATGACAGCCTTTTAGTTGTCTCCTTTTCTTTTATATAATTATTGTACAAGTAAAGCACGTGATGAATGTATTGATCCAACATCTGCAAAAGCCTCTAATGACAAGTGTCAGAACTACCAGAAAAGCTTCATTAGCTAGGGACCCTTTTACGTATTAAAAAGTTAATATGTATTATCTTTAACATTTAATAATAAAAGGAGAGTTAAATTTTGACAATGAAATGATTTTTTTTCTAAAAAAACCGAAACAATTATAATTGTTAATAATTTATGAATAATGAACTTGCTGTTGGAAACAGCTGGTGGTGATGTGTAGGGAATGCCATGGCTGCTTAAATGAGAGACAAAAGAACTACATGTTGATGTGAGAGATATTGAGTATATATTTTTCATGTCGATATCATAAATTTAAAAGATTTTATTTAAGATAATTTGTTAATTACTTTTCTGTAATATTATATTTTTAAATGAGATAACTCTTTTAATACTTTTAGTATAAAGTTCAAAATTTATTTAAGTAAATAGTTGGTCCAGTATGAGTATCAGTGTATTTCGTTTAGGAAAGAATTGAGAAAATTATAGCGTTAGTATTAAAGATTAATTTTTTAAAATTTTGTCGAAATTAGATAACTTGTAACATCCCAAAAATACAGCAATATATTATATGATAGAATGATTACAATTAATAATATTTCAGTTCAGTCTTATACTAAGAGAACGTACGCTCATGGCCAAACGACCTTACAAAAGAGTTGTTATATTAAAACAATACATAAGTACGAATTTGACCGAACGGTCATACAAACAAAGATTAGAAAAATGGCGAAAGACCGCCCCATTACAAAAAGAACTACTCTACTGACCGAACGTCCTAAGGTTCGGTCTTAACTTCAACTTCGACCAAATTTTCTTCTTCCAGTGTATCTTCCAACAGCGCGTCCCCTTCTGCTCACATCCACACGGATGATCATTGCAACGACAAGACGAACATACAAGACGAGACAACACAAGAAAAACACAAGGTAATCTTATGTAATTTAATTCATACATACACATCCATTTTAAACAATCCAACACTCAAGATAAATTTCATCATACGAATCATACAAAGCCTATCACTAGACTGACTGTCCGGACTGTATGAAATCTGTGTAGCTACAGGCGTTCGTGCACCCGGGTGATGTAGTAACTGGGATGCCCTCAACAGCTGCCACCCGAGGTTAGCCCTATCTGTCCAAAGTACCCCTAAGGACTAGGACCTCATGTCGTTCCCACACATAACCTACCCTCCTCTACGTGAAGACGAGTACTCACGGAACATCAGGATGAACAACCAGCTTAGCATACCCACAGTCATACTTTACCAATTCCAATATTCATACATGAGTCGTTCCTCCCCGGAACGCTCGTCCATAAACCACAACATTTCCATATCACATTTTCTTCATCTTTCACTAATACATATCTCATTTAACCAACTCGTACAAAGATTCATGAGGATTACAAATAACGAACGTTCAACCCGAACTTAAAACTGGGCCGAACACATAGAGCGAGACCGAGAGATCTTCAAATTTGAGAGTAGATTAAGACCAAGGATTGACATCGGGTTTTAAGAAAGATAGCGAGCACAATAATATATATTCCAAGAAACGAATGGAACGAACGCCGATTTCAATGCTGAGCCAATTAGATTAACCGACTCTTGAGAACTCTATCTGAACATCAAAAGACTAGACCAAGAACGAGGACTCTAGAGTGAAACCAATGAATAAGAATATTTCAAGGCACGCAAAATAATACTTAGAATTGTCTCATATGAAGAAACCGAACGCTTATGAATACTTAGTTTAGTTGAGTTTAGTATCAAGAATCCAAGTGATAGTCAAAGACTGGACACTATAGTGAGCGATCCCTAGAGGGCTTGAACGAACGCTCATATAAGGAAATTTAGCTTAAGGAGATAGGACAAGTGCCAGGTGTGAGACCAAACACTCGCTTAGGACGAACACTTAGTATAAGACCAGGTGCTACTAACGGATATAAAAGAAACTGGATAATTATGCCAAGATACTATTGAAGTAATATTTAAGAATAACTAAAAATATTTCAAAGCAGGATATCAAGACAGAACTATGCTTGGCCGAACGTTCAAGCACAGAAGTTCGAAGTGTAGATGCTCGTCCTCAACTAGGATTCTTCCCAAATGAAAGAATCCACTACAAATCCAAATTCACTAGAAAACCGAACGGTCAAGGACCGTTCAGTAACGTACGTACACTTTCTTAGGGGAATTTCTTACCAGAATCAATATTATTCAAATTCAGTTCTTAACATATAGTTTCACACCTTTATACATTCATACCATAATCAATTTTTCATATCTCATGCCATCAAATCATAGAATTTTCATACATTTCATGCATCATAACATGCACAATCATTTTTCATATCAAATCAAGTCAACGAACGTTCATGCAACACATAGTCATATAAATTAAATTAATAAGCTTCCCTTACCTCTTAAGATAGCCGAACGTTCACAGATACAGACTAGGGTTCTCCTTCTAACAGAGGCCTTAACGTTCTACAACACTTTAACCAACATAAAACCAGAAAGATACTCAGAATGATAGGATCAACTCATGCAACCAGGAATCTGGGTTTGCATGTTACAGAAAACACACAAATGGAGGAAGGATGAACTTACCAGTTCAGAATCCTAAACTGATCGGTTCAAACGATCGTTCTACGCCGGAAGAGTAGAACTGGTGTCTGAAGGTTGATCGGAGAAGAGAAGAGGTGAGAATTTGTAGAGAGAAGGGAAAACGTTTTAGAGAGAAGGAAGAGAAAAATGAGAATTTCAGAGTTTAGGAAGAAGGGTGCATGCAGAAGAGAGTGGGACGGAAGTTTCAAAAAATCATTTTTCTTCCCACGTCAAAACGAGCGTCCACTCTTTTACTGACACTTGCATCCCACTATCTGATTTTTGATCCTCGTTGCTTGACACCTGGTGTCCGTTCAGAGGGGTTTTGAGTGCGTTTTAATGGTTCTGACAGGAGGGTTTTGGATGCGTTTTAATGAGGCTTGACATAACTAATCACATAGTTTGTAATTGGTAATTAGACTTAATTAAGTTTTAAATTTTAAATAAATTTTAATATTTTTTATTGACTTCTTATTAAATTGTTTGTGTATTAAGTACTCAATTTTTATATTTTTAAATTAAATATATGTCATTTAACTTTTTTGGTTAATCGGGTGGTGTGAGTATTATTCTCTCCCATCATTTTACTTTTTTATTATCTTCACGCGCTACGTAAAATTAGGTTTTATATTAATCGTAAATAGTATAAAATTGAAATTTAAAATATGAACTATATTTTGATGGATAGTAATGAGACCAATTTATAAACTTTATCTTACAAACCAGTTATGTGGAATTGAGTTAGGCTTAAAATTCATATTATCAGAATCAGGTTAGAATCTATTATAGTGATAATTTTTTGTTTGTTGGACATGTTGGTTTATCCATTATCGGACCGCTATTGGATCTCCCATTAATGTAGTCTCATACTCTAGATGTATATACCTCGGCGTGAGAGGATGTATTAAAGATAAAAGTTAATTTAAAGTATATAAATAAGTGTAAATCTTATCTTACAAGCTGGTTTTGTGAGATTAAGGTAGGCTTAAAATTTATTTCTTAACATATTTAAATTCAAATTAGTATTAATTTAATTATTTTTTATGTGATTTTGTTTAAGTGATGTATTATAATTTTTATTTGTATATATAAAAAAATATCATTAGAATTTTAAAACAGAAAGTAAAGAAACGATCCTTATAAGACAGAATAAATCTTACAAAATTTTATCTGTGTAATTTACAATATTTTATATCATTATTTTAGTTTTATCCAATTTTCATTTAATATTCTAATTTAAAATTTATACAATTATTTTTGTTTTGAAATATTTTACTTCGAAAATAGAAATGAAAGGAATAAAACTCGTATTGGCAGAGAAAAAATCAATGACGATCATAGTAATCTTTTCGATGGGATCATTTAACTGTGATTAACATGAATGAAACCCTAGATTTGTAAAAATAAAATATAAAGTGGATCGAAAGAAACCTCGTTCACAAAATACCTAGCTCTTCTCTAACTCATGCTTTCTTCAATCTTATTTCCAAAACCACCATATCCAAACAAACTACAAAAGTGTATGTCACTCTCTACTTTTACATGACACACCACCACCATTTGTTTTTTCTCATAACATAACACTCACAATATCATTATTTGCCACTTTTCTTTTACCCATTTCCCTTTTTTTGCATCTTTCAAGTCATATTAATCAAATCAGGTGGAAATAAGCTACCTTCTCTTTTCTCTTTCTTCAAGCTTTTCGACCATCTTTGGATTTTTTCCATGTGTTCTTTTCAACCATATGTTTTGTTGTTCATCCCATTATAATCCATGTGCTGCATATTTTATTATAACAATCAAAGCGAATAAAACAAAAATATTCTATTCATCTATGAAGAAATTAGTAGATGATTTTCTTTCTTTTACATGGAAATATATAAACTTTGAATAGGAATTAATTTACACTTTGTTTTGTTAGAAGTGTGAAACACTACTATTTTTTAGATTATTATTCGTTTTAAAAAATAATTAATCCGCTTTTAGTAGAATGTAATATTTTCTTTTCTAGTCATATCTTCTTTTAAAAATATTATCTTATATTATTTATTTATTTATTTTATTTTAGATGTAACACCCTAAAAAATAGTGTTTCTGATCATTTGTTTAAAATGGTGAGACTTTATTATTTTGATATTAAAAAATTAAAATATAAATAAAGTTTTTATAAACAACTTTCATTATTTAAAAACACATACTCTCTCTAAAACTCTTTCCTTTATATTTCTTTTCCCTTTTTCTAGGTTTTCTTATTTTTGGTTCATTTGTTTGAAGATTGAAGACCACTAGAGTGATCCTTGAGGCAAGCTCTCAACTTTTATTCGCTCAATTTCTTCAATATAGTAAGTTGATTTTTTGTCCTATTGATATTATTTCTGGGTACTTACCCTTGTCTATTGTGGTTGTAGTTCCACCTACGATGATTGTATTTGTACGGGAGTAGATAGTGTTGCAGATGAGACTGAATAGTAGCACGACAAGAGATAGGAAATAAATATTTGTCGGGATTTTGTCTTTAAAGTTTTCTTTTCGTACATTTGACTTGGAGCTTTTGTAAAGGATATATTATGGTATATTTTGGTGTTGTATGGACATTATTTAAATTGTGATTTTTGCTTCCGCGTAAAAGATTTTGAGTAAATAACGAGAACTATTTTACATATTTTGCGCCGAGTAAGATTGACTATTTCTTTACACGTGGCAGGTGTTACATTGAATGTTCAATCAATCATAAGCACATCTTTAGACTTAACAAATATTTATATGGATTGAAACCAGCCCTTAGAGCTTGGTATGAAAGGTTAAGTCTATTCTTCATTAAAAATGAATATACAAGAGGATAGGTAGACACCACATTGTTAACTATGATTTCATAATAATCCAAATATATGTTGATGATATAATCTTTAGTGCTACTAATGAAGATCTTTGTCAAGATTGCTTTAAGATGATGCATGATGAATTTGAGATGAGCATGATGGATGAACTAAAATTCTTTCTTGGACTACAAATTAAGCAAGAGACATATGCAATATACATGAAAGAGCTACTAAAGAAATTCAAAATGGATAAAATAAAGGAGATGAAGACCCCAATGCATCCAACAACTGGCCTAGGGCTAAATGAAAGCTTTAACACTATTTATTGACAAACGATAGGATCACTTTTATATCTTAACGTCTAGACCTGATATAATGTTCACTGTCTGTCTATGTGCTAGATTTCAGTTAGATCCAAGAGAAACTCATCTTAGTGTTGTTAAATGAATATTTTGTTATCTAATTATAATAACTTATCTTGGTTTGTGCTATAAAGGAAGTGAAAGTTTCAGGCTGGAAGGCTATTGTGATATTCATTAAGTTGATTATGCTGAAGGCAAAGTTGAACAAAAAAGTATAAGTGGAGGCTGCCACTTCATTGGAGGAAACCTTGTCTCATGGTTGAGAAAAAAGCAAAGAAAAATTAAGCTATCAATTGTTGAAGCAGAATACATATTTGTTGCCCATTACTTCTCATAATTACTTTGAATCAAAAATAAATTAGAAGATTATATTTACTTTGAGAGTAAGATCCTTATAATTACTTTGAATCAAAAATAAATTAGAAGATTATATTTACTTTGAGAGTAAGATCCTTATATACTGTGATAATAATGCCGCTATTAATTTGTCTAGTATTCCTACATTGTAGTCATGTGACAAACATATTAAAGTCAAACATCACTTCATACATGATCATGTAAATAAGGGTACTGTGGATTTATGATATGTAACACAGAAGATTAGGTTGTTGATATCTTCACCAAGCCATTGGTGGAAGATAAACTTCATATTCTAATTAATCACCCTTCTTGGCATGAAAAACGTCCAATGAATTAGACGCAACGTGTTATTGACCAAAGTACTAAGAAGAGGATACCATTTCTCCAAATCACAAAATTTCATTTGTAATTATTTCTATTTGGCATAATTCTATGGATCTCGTAGGAAGATTCTATGGTGGCGTTTCATTAATGTATGTATTGATATATGGATTCAGTATTGAAGAGTTATTTCGTCGCTCTAATAACAATTGTTAACTAATGATCACCTTAATAGTTGTGAGCATAATGTAGTGACAAATCAGTTCAAAATGACAGTGTTGTTATTGTATAAATATAAGGTGGTCTCGTTTGATATAAGCTTCTTCTTTTTAAGAAACTTTATTATACTTTGGATAAACGTAATATTATCTCTTAATTGTAAAGAATCGATATATATTGATATTATAGTTACTTTATATAACGGTATTAGTAATATATAAATCTTTGATTATTTATTCTTAAATTTATTATTATGCAATGCTCTATATTATTAAATGAGATATTATAGCAAAATTTAAATAGATAAATATTATTAAAAAGATAACAACATAATTGGTTATGTCTTAATATGTAATGGAATTGTGTTGAAAACATATAGTAAATCTTTGTTTTTGTTTTATTAAAAAGGTTTTTATTTTTCTTGAAATTAGTATTTTTTTTTCCAATGATTATGTGTTTCAATTTTAAACTTTCTCTTCTTTTTTTTCTTTCTTTCTGTGTCTGTGTATCCAAACACACTGACAGGGTGAATTTATTGAAGCATTTAAAATTGCAATGTAGGGTGGAGAAAGCATGCATATTCAAGATGAAAACTATACAAATATATTAATTGTAAAGTAAACAAAATCATCTTATTTTCCATAATTAAAAATAAATGTTCGTGAAGATTGCAAAAACCATAACTATCATGCACAGCAGCATTATTTCTTTCTTTAGGAGCTTCAATGATTGACAAAAATGGAAAAGATACATTCAACAGAAACGTGCTGAAGCAGCAGATAATGCATTAATTAATATTTCTTGTGTGGCTCTTTATTAATATTACAGGTTACAGCACTTGGACAAATCCTCAGTCAATGTTTTCACAAAGTTGTCAACTGTCGTGGTGAATTTAGGGTTCATCTGCAAGATAAGGCAATCATACATATATACGTATCATGGTCCATGCACAACAATATATTATTATTTTAATGTTCCATGTGATAAGCATGTAAGGCTCACAAGGATTCTAACTCTGTAAATATTCTTGTTCTTACAATCAAGATACTATTTTATTCTGTATCGTAAATGTAAGTATTGGAAAGAAGACACATTGTAATTATTCTTAGAAAATTAATATCTTATAAAATAATTAATATAATGATCTAATTGCACTTTTCATTTATATTATAAACAAATATAAATTGTAATTATGTCTTACATTTTCTAGTCGTATTTTGTATTAATGATCTTCCAGTTTTGCAACATCAAAATTGTATTTTGTGTAAATATTTGGAGGATTATGATTATGAAATTAGTGATGAAAGACATTCAAAAGATAAGAAACGAGAACTTTGATACATGCTTGATGAATTTTGAAAACTGATGAGAATGAGAATGATATAACATGTTAGGAGTATCAAGGGGGAGGTTTTTGACAGGGAAGTCAATGAGTAATGAGATACCACTGGGGAGGTTTTTGACCGGGAAGTCAATGAGTAATGAGATGTGAGTCCAACCTTATAAGTAGTTGACACCACTCTTCACCCAAAACCTTAAGGCAATGAGTTAATGTGTCTTCCCACTTATAAACCACTCTACTTTCTCATTTCTCTCCAATGTGGGACTTAAACTCACACTTGGATTCCCAACATAACAATCTCAAAAAATAGCAATCCCAAAAAGAATCACATGCATGTAAAGAAGATAAAACAAAAGAACTACTGATCATCGATTTTCACACCAGACAACTGAAATTGTTTGTCTTATTATCTCTGGAACGAGTGATGTTTTTTCTAAGTGAGAGAATAATTAAAAGTAATACTTGATTAAATTATTAGATTTTGACATATATACTTTCTTTAATGTTTAAACAAGGAAAGTGGTATGTTCATAAGATGTGTCATTATAAGAAGAGTGTAGATATATACCTCAGCAATGCTGGTAATGGTGATAGCAGAATTCCCAAAAGGCAAAACATTGCTGCTAACAACAGAGAGATTATGAGCTTCAAGCTTGGCCATTACGTTCTGCACAATGTTCCTTTGCATCTCACACGTTACTCTGATAAGTACATCTTTTCCTGCAACTCTTGCTTCAACCTTCGAACATTTCTTGCTAGCTTTGTCACCATCATTACAAGCATGAGAGATCCACGAAAAGTCGTATCCAACCATGTTGCTTTTGCTCACTTTCAAGCACCCTTCTGATTCTATCTTCCTTTTCTTATTCTCTTTCTCCAAATCTTTCACACGCTGTTCAAGACACTTCACGTATTCTATGGCCTTGTTCAGAACAGAAACCTTGTCCACCTACACACATCTTTACAGATTAGAACTTTCTTACATCCATTTTTCGACTTCATGCAAAGCAAAATCATCTTTGCACCCATTGAACAATCTACATCTGTTCAGTAATAGATGTAAAAATACACAAAACCGATGAAAAAAAAGCTGATTTGTAGTATTTGATGGCTTAAACATCAAATTATTAGAGTTGGCTTTGAGTGAAGCTGATCAAGAAAATAGTCTTCCTAATCAAATACGAGTAATAAAATACATCTTATATACAGTATTAGAAAAAGTTAATTAAATGTATTACAAGTAGGATTAGGTATATAAATAACCCTAGAAAAAAAAGAGTTAAAAAAATAAAACATAACAAAGTCAATTATAAATACATAGTTGTTATAATCAAATTTAGTATAATTCTAGAAAATCTATCCTGATAAAATTCTAATGCCAAATTCGATCTTCAGATGCTAATAAAATAGTACAAGAAATAGTGTGTAAGGAAAAACCATATGTGATCTGACCTTTTTCAAGCCAGGAATAAGAGCAGAAAGGGCAATGAACATTTTGGTGAGATTCTCTCTCCTTTTCCTCTCGGCCATTATGTGATCAAGTGTCTGAGAAGAGTTTCTTTCCCTCTTGAGGGGTTTTCTGGTTTTTTCTTGAGTCTGATTTGAGTGTTCACCAAGATGTTGGCATGTTTTCTTATCAAAAATTGGCACTGAAGTGAAATTCTCAAACGACAGAACACAAGACTTTGGTCGTGGAGAAGCATGTTGTTGTGTGACACTTGTCATGTCAAAGCCAGTGTTCTCTTCCAAAGATGGAAAATTGCTTAGAAGGGTAGTGCTGCTTTCTTTCAATGAGTGTTCTGCAGGCACCACTGAACTGTCCCCCTTAAATTCTTCTCCAGCAGAGTTCAGGTCAAAATCACGTAAAGTATGCCAATCATTTTCCTCCTGTAAACACAACAAAAGAGAACAATTTTTAGGAACAAGGTTGTGTATAAAGTTAGATACCATATTTCATATGTTACTTACCAAAATCGAAACCCATTTTTGCCATGAGTCATCATCCATTTGGTCCATCGAACTACAAAATGGCTGTAGTGCAGTTTATATATGCTTATGCTCTTGAGGGGAGATGCCGAAACTGAGCGACGTGGGACTCCTTCCCGTGCCATTATTGGTTATTGATTGATAGTGTGTGATTAGAGTATTGGTAATTTGAGAAAGACTATATATGTGGCTAAGGCTAAAGCCACGACCCTCTCACTTTTCTTCAACACGTGTTTTACAATTTGATTTTGTAATTTTGCTGTAAATCAACATAATAGCAGTAATAGAAAAAGATTCCAAAGTTTAAATGATCAGAGCAATTTGTATTAAAAAAGGTAAATTATATTTGTTATTTGCTTTTCTCTATTTCAGGCAATCAAATTGTCAAAAGGACAAATTGTTCATCCACTTTTACATCTCACTGTGTAATGAAAGAAAAAGCTTGTAAAAAAATAATAACATTGAATTTTAAAATTCTAAGCCACTTTTATAACATAAATCTAGACTCTAGGTAATTCATGTATTATAATAAACAAAAGTTCATAAGTGTATTCTTAAGTCATTTTAAAAATATATTGTTATAAAAATACATTTTTAAAATTTAATACAAGTCATAATTTTTTTTTAAAAAAAAGTGAACATAAAAAAACATATGGAACATAAAAGTGGACAAGAGCCTTTGATTGAATTTAAGAACAATCTAACCTTTATAGTGTGTAAAAATGAAAACTTCTTAACATCTCATAAACAAAAGTCAATAAAGAGGGGTAATAATGGTGATAGATAAATATATATATAAATAATTGTTCACACCTATTATACTTTTCTAAATTTAATATTAAGAAATAACAATTGCTATTGTGTAAAATTATTTATCAAAGAAAAGTTCATAATTTTTTTAAGACAATGTTAACCAAATACAAGACACTAATTAAGGAATTATAAAATTATAAAAAAAAATATTATACCCGATTTTAATTACCTTGGTATTATAGTACCTGCATTATGTACGGTGATAAGTATCAATTTTAAGTAAAACTGAATATTAGTTTTGATATTTATATCATTTTCTAAAATTAGAAATAGAAATGTTACGTTTTGATATTATTTATAGATAAATAAGAATAAATTAAAAAAATAGGTTGTGTTGGACCAGAGACACCACATCACACACAAACAAAGTACTGCTTTCTCTCACAATCTCCCAAACACAACATATACAAGAGGACAGGTATGTAGAAAGGAATGGAGGAAAAACATGAGACAAAAACTAATTTTCTCATACAGAACATTCAGAACATACAAAACGTACAGAACTGTAAAAATAAAAATAACTGCAATAAAAGAAACTGTCTAATCATAGAATAGAAACATTTTAATTTCATAAGCTCTATCCAATTTTCAAATCTCAAATAATTTAGAGGCTTGGTAAAAGCATCAATAATACGTACGATCTTCTCCTATGTATAAGTTCTATTCTTCCTTGACTTACTTGGTCATTCCAAATATATTTTTTTTTCATTGTTTTTGTTTCTGCCATGGAAAACGAGATTTTTGGAGAGACTAAATGGTAGATTTGTTATCCACCAAAACTTTCAGTGGCTTCTCATATTCTAATTTAGCTCTTGAAAGTTTCCAATCATAAGCATTGAAAAGCAGCCTTTGTCTCCAATCACATAAGCATTGAAAAGTAGCTTTTGTTGGTGGAATATATTATATTCACTATAATAATTAATTAAATTATCAACGGATAATTACATATAAATTTATATATGTGGGTAATATATATTTATTGATAGATTTATTGACAAGTTATGGTTGTTCAACTATCAACTAATAAATTTATTAGTAATGCATGTATGTGTAAATATTTATCATAAATCACCGATAAATACCTAAGTGAAATTGATTAAGGATTTGGAAAATCAGTTTTTTCTTTTTTTCGTATATTTGTCTTTTCTATTCTCTTATGGAAACCTCGTTCTCCAAAGTGTTCTTTCATTCTCCAAATTGGCATTCGCTCATTCGTAGTGCTAGAGCCTTTGTTCCTTCATTTGCAAATGTTGTCTCCCTCATTCACTTAGACCCATTCTCAAATATTCCATCGCACAGCTACGTTCGCGCATCGCTCCCTTATTTGCAAAGGCAGAGGGTCACTCCCTCATTTGTAGAGGCAGAGGGTCACTCTCTCATTCGTAGAGGCAGAGGGTTGTTCCTTTATTCGCATAGAGCCTCCCTTGCACAGCTACCTTCGGTTACTCGTCCTGTGAGAAACCTCAATTCTTTTCACCAGTTGTCGTGGTTCCCCGTTAATGTATCTGCATTCGGTAAGTCTCTCGTTCTACCATTTCGCAAATGGTCTATGTCTTGGCCTTATTTTTGTCGATTGCATTTTTGCAGGCCATTGTTGTGGTGTATCGAAGCTTCAAGCAGGCACCATTGAGAGAGCAGGTTTGCCCATTGTTCCCTTTCTCTATCGTGTAATATATTTGTTTTGATTGAGCAATTGTTTTGACCAAACCAGTAGCATGTTATTGTTCCAATACTGATTATGTTAGTTTCTCTTGGAAACCAATTTATGTGTAGACTTTATGCATTAATAGCCTATTAGTGCTAAAAAATTGTTGATAAAATGTGTAATATGGCTTATGAGGAACCCTTTGAAATTGATTCATATGTGTGTTGTTTACCTGCTTTGACTGAGAGCTTGAGATATGAATTTCATTCGCAGAACTGCTTATTCTTAAAACTATATGGATAGGGGATATACAACCAAGGTTGTACAAACTCCATAGTCTAATAAATTGACAACTATTTTCTATGCATTATGTTTTGGATCTAGGAAATGTTTTGGTGCAAAATTAGTGCATGTTGTGGTGTGTAGTGTGTTAGGTTTTGGGAGGGTGCTATTGTTGTTAATTGCACTATTGTTTGTTGTCTTGTAGGGGTAAATTAAATTTTCATTATAATCAAATTTTTGGTTTGTTATTTGGTGATTTCCAACTAATGGAAAGTGTTTTTGGGCTAAAGTGTAGTTGTCTTGAATTTTATTATAGTTGGAGTATTTTCAGTACGCTTGTTAATGAGAATAATTATGTTTATGTGTGTTAACCTTAATGCCTAAGTTTAGAGCATGAAGAGGCATTTTTAACTATTGGAATGAGTGGTATTGTGGTGAATTTTGGATGTAGGGCAATAACTACACTTACCTTGTGCAACAGAGGTGAGCTAAGTATGTCTTATTACTAGTTGGTGGGTAGTTGCAGTCATGTAATGGGAAGGGTTTTAGTGCAGAATCTCTGGGTTCATTTAGGACCTGGTCTAGTGTTACTTAAAGGAAGAACTATGAGTGGGAAAAAGTTAGGTGCATTGTTTTTTAGGGTGAATTGTGAATTAGGTGGGGGTTTAAGGTTATATCACAATAGCTAGTAAGGGGAGCTCTGTAGCAAAACAAAATTAGTTCAATTTAAGGTAAAGATATATAGGGGTTGGTCTACAACATTATAGTACTCATTTTAGAAACTATTAGTGGTCTAGTTAGCAAGGTTTCAGTGGTTGTTTTGTGTTATTAGTTGTCCAAGTTAGCTTCAATATGTGGTCATGTTCAAAGTTCATTTTTGCAGAACTAAGTATCCTAGTTTAGCTTCCAACAATAGTCCAAAATGTTCCTAACTATTAGTAATCTAGAAGCAGTTTTTACGACATGAAAAATGTTCAGTTTCATCGTGGATGGTTTGGATTCAGTGAGTTTATTCTAGGGGTTGTTTCTATAGCACTAGAATTGTCTAGTTTAACATAAAAAGAGTCCATTATGGTGAGTGAACAAGGAGTCTCTCTACAGCATTAAAACTAACCCAGACAGCAAGTGAATGCACTACTACAGAATTGTCTATAAATAACACTAAATAGATAACACTTTTCTAAATAAATGTTATCTATGCATGTACAAAATAATAGATAGCGCTTATTTAAATAAGCGTTATCTATAGTTATGACAATAGATAACACTTTTCCAAAAAAGCACTATCTATAAGTATTTAATATTATTTTTAATTCAAAATTGTATTAACATTATCAATTGAAACAAAATAGATAACACTTTTTTTTAAAAGCGTTATCTATTCTATCTATTAAAACACAATAGATAGTGCTTTTTAAGATAAGCACTCTCTATGGGTCTTAGAAAAGTCTTTTTATAACAGTTTTTGCTTCTCGTTCTCCTTTGCTAGTCGACTTTGTCTTTGTCTTTGTTCCTTCGAATTCGTTTTCTTCACCAGTGCATGTGGCATTGTATCAAGTTGTAGCGTTTCGTTCGTTTATTGGGTTTGGGTATCATGTTCCTTTGTTTCCTCCTTCTTTCTCTGTTTTTCCTTTGCCCTTTTTCATGAAAATGTGTTTTTCATCGGGTAAGGTGTTGATCGTGCCATTGCCTGAAACATTTGTTTTAGAGCTCCTATCGTGTACTATGTGTAGGATCCCCATTCGTGCACTGGTTTAGGATCTCATTCTCACTCGCGTCGTTGTTGGAGCAAACCTTGAAGGAGAATGACACTTCTCTGGTGAGTCTTCTTCCTTTGCATTCCACCAACAACTTAGTCTCTGATATATGAATACTTTGGATGTTGGCCCTGGTGTATTTTTGAACATTAGGTTGTTGAGATATGACCATAAACTAGTATTAGGTTGTTGAGGTACCGAATCTTTTCCTATTTGCCTGATTTTAAATTCGTTGTTGTGAACCCTAGGGTTTGTCGATTGTTTTCTAGCGAAGCCCCGAAGAAAAAGAGTGAATCTTACTTGGCATGAAGTGTGCTTAGCTTGTGATTGAAGATTCTTCAATGAGTTTAAAGAATTGAAATCAGTTCTTAATTTGTTTGGCAGATTATGAAAAGTTTTATTCCAAAGTAAAAAAGGAAGTTCCAAAAGGAAAATGGAAAAAATTACGATTTTAAAGGTAAATATAGAATTTTGTGTTCATCATGAATTAGGAAGATAATTGTGATAACTGGTGTAATGAGTAAAGTGGAGGGTGTATTTCTTGTAATTTTTATGTTGAACTATTTTTGTGCATAAGAGTTAAGTAGGTTTTTTGTGTTTCGGGTTGCAAATACTTAAGGGAGGTCATAGAATGCAGATAGTCAAGGCAAGATAAGTTAGGGTTCAAACTCGTTTTTATTCAATCTTTATGCTATAGTTGGTGATTCTCAATCTTTGTTATTTATATTTTGCCAATACATTGAAAATTTTGATACCCTCTACTTTATGGCGAGCAAAGGTGACAAGGAAATACAAGCTCTCTATGTGTTTGCTGCAAGTACTTCTTTCGTATTTAAGATTTTTGGACAAAGAGCAAATGATTAAGAATGAGACAAAAGCTAAGATACAGGGTATTTTTTCATTACAAGTGTTGATTTTGGTTACTATTGTGTGAGTTAATGTTTCTCACCAAACAAATGAATTTGATGTAGTAGAGACAAGATTTCTTCTTGCATGTTTGTTCCTACACAATACGATACTCACAATTTTTTTATGTCATGAAGTTGTTGGAACAAAACTTAAATTTTAGGGATTCATTAAAATTTTATTTTATTAGTTTTGGGTTTAGTAATATTTGGTTTGATTTTGATAAAGATAAAATAGATATAGGTAGTTTTGATTTTCCTTTTATTTAGAAGAGTATTATTTTATTTTATTGATATAAGATAGAGATATATTAAGTATATTTTATTTTAAGTTAGTTGATACTCTATTGTCAGTTTTTATTATTTGTAGTTGACCCAAGGTTCTATTTGCACCTATTTAAAGGTTGCCAAGGTTTTAACCCCAGTGAATTGAAGAGTATTATTATTTGTGTGGGTCAAATTTTTCCCAACAGAAGCCACACATCTCTTTGCAATGAATTCGGACTTGCAAACGAGAAAGAATTATCTGTTTTATAATAATTGATAAGCTTTAAGTTTGCCTTTCATCTTATGCTCTAGTCAGAGTTTAGTACAATTTCCATATATTTGCATTATATAATTTGCTATTAATGGTGAGATTAAAGTATTTTGTTCCCTTTAAATAACTTGATTGTTCTAGGTAAATGTGTTGACTCACATTGCTGAACTCAAATTGTAACCCGGGCATCTTAGTGCCATTGACATGTTGAAACTAAAGCACTTTGAGAAAGATCGCGATGGAGAAACTAATGTTGAGGAAGTAAAAACGAGTCCAGAAAGTGATTTGTAGTTTGTAGGGGATGGTTCAAAAGGTGCTTTGTGGGATATTTTTCAAAGGTAGGATGTACCTAAATTGTAGAAAAATGTTTTTTAACAACTTTTTTTGACAACTTTTTTACAACAGGCTATGTGGTAGTTTGTGATTGGTCCGTTTCAAATATACGGACCAATAAAATAGTGACACATAGTCTATTATCAAAAAGTTATAAAAAAAATTGTTAACTTGATCCTAAATTATAACCATATACATGTCCTTTAGAGTGGGTAAATCAATACTGGGTATTATTTTTCAGCCTGAGTCATTTGTGAAGCTTCGTTCATAACAAATAGATTTAGTGTTGATATTTATAATAATTGGAGGATTTCACCCTTGAAACGTTGGATTCTCACATTCCCTCATTTTCTTGTAATAAAATTTTCATTAAATACACGTCATTATGGATTGGGTGAATGATGGTTGTGTAATTATTTTAAAGTATCTGGTGGACAATATCTTTTGTATATGGATAATCAGCTGTGGACAATACCTTTATAAGAATTTGTGTTAATAAGATTTTCAATTTCAGCAAATAAAAAATGTGATTAGTATCAACTAACTGGGGCAGTGAGAAGCATACACGTAGTATATAAATTTGGGGTAATGATAGAACTGAATATCATGAATCTTTTGATTAAATACGAAGTATATAACATAGAAAGCTAGAAAATTTTTAAATTGTATAAAAAAACAAAATGAGTGTAAGAGAAATTTAAGTTGTACCCCATTCTGTTGTTTACTCACTGTTTAATTTTTAATGTTATATTATGATGCAAAATGAGTGTAAGAGAAATTAAAAGTGATGGTCTCCACTACCTATTTCAATAATAGATGAACTAACCAAACCATGGTTGCATGTGAAATTAATGCTTGACACATCTTTTTTTTTCGAGAAAACTAGTTTTCTTATTTTTCTCCTCGTTTTCACTTTCTCTTATTTTATTTGCATAATTTGGATGAGATAGTTTTAAGTGCATATTATCCTTTAGACTACTCAGAAAATGGTGTAGACTTTACATACTAATGGTGTAGATTCTTCATCTCTCCTTACATCTTTGATGCATTATCTCTTCTCTTCCTAGACAGGCAGACTTATCAATTGTTGTTGCCAAGAAATTTTCTGACAGTGCATATATGACATAAAAATATATATTTGGAACCATTAAGTGTTGTCTAAGTATCGGCTGAAGCATAGTGACATTTTTTCCTTATTTGAATATTGTTGTTATGTTCTAATGTTTTTTTACTTTTGGCGACAATTGACTGTGGATATTACGTGTGTCGATATGTGAAGGAAACATATTGTGAATGAGAGACAATTTCAATTTATATAAGTTATTTTCATTGTCATAATTAATTTGTAGTAAAAATTTAACTGATTAATTTTATATTATTTTTCTTTCTTGCAGTATTTTTCTAGTTACAGATGTCAATAATATCGTGACACTCAAATCATTGAAGTTAAGGAAGATCAATGTTTATATGTAATTAGTGCATGCTTATAGGTTATGTGATCACTACAGTGCTTTAACAAAAAATATAGCGTCTGAAAAGAAGCTTTGCTAAGCATGTCTAAAATATGTACTTGAGCTTAAACGGTATTACAAAACAACAGCTTAAAAGATCATATAATCTAAATGTAACATATCAAACGCTTTGCCTTTAAACAATGCTTTTATCAAAAGGTGTTGGCATGTTAAAAAATGTGTTAGAAACGCAATGTGCTTGATGATCATCAATGTTTAAAATATTTAATGTTGTACGAAAAAGATTCTCCTTGCTTGTATGCTTTGCTCTCATTTTCTGTGCAAGGAATGTAAACAATAAGCTTTATTCAGAAGCTCTACACGAAGGACAGAAAGACGTTGAGAAATAAGAAGACATTCTTAGAATGATTTCTCAAAGCATTAACACTAAAAGGCCGTACAAGCTACATATAATGACGTCGAAGAGGATATCCCCTACCAAGTTGATGAAATAGCACATGACGATGAAATTATTGAAGTTGAAAGTGTACTTGCATTGTAAGATATTGATGGTGATCTTGAAGAATTAGAAGGAGAAATACAACAAGAAGAAGATGAAGAAGAAGAATACGATGATGAAGAAAAGGAAGAGAAGGACGATGAGGAAGACAATGATGATGAGGATTATGATTATGACAATAACGATTCCAATAATGATGACAATAATGATGACAAGGACGAGGACAATAGTATAATTCGAAAATGACTTTTGTTTTGTCGAAACTCTAAATTGAAATACAAACATGTATTCCATAACAAGTAAAAAGTTATATGGATGAGCTTTAAATTCAATTTTATTTGCAATACATGTTTGCTTTACTTGATTTCAAAATATATGTGTTACTTAATCCTTTACCATGTTGTGCTTTATTTTATATATTTTCATTGCAGTATTGTCAGGAGAACAACCATGTTGTGCTGATAAAGGAAAGGCGAAGGCAAAGCCAAGGAGGCAACCTTACTACATTTTAGGGTTCCTTAATCACTATTAGCCCCAGATGCCCCAACTCTACCTAGCGTTGGGTCATCACATATGTAGCACGCTCTACTTTAGGGCCCACATCAGACCTTCCTATGGATCTCACACCATCTCCTTATCACACTCCTTTTATACCCACCTCATCGTCAATTCTATCTCTAGATATACACAACCCATTTGATGATCCTACTTTAGTTGCTGATGGAGTAGGCCCTTCTTCCCATGACCAATCATTGAACCTTATGGTTGAGGGTAATACCAAATCCTCTTTCTAACTAATTTCTATTACATGAATTGTTTACTTTTCCTTAATTATGATAACTTTTTTGTATTCATATTCAAATTTCTTCCTTTTAGAGTTGCTTCTCAAGTCATCATAAGGTCTATTAAGCAACAATTTTTCTTCCTTGACCATCATGGAGAGTAATACCTCCAGAAGAGAACTCTTCTAGCATCGATTTAAGGCAAAACATCATGTTACATAATCTCATTTTCTATTGAGTCTATCAAAAACATTTTAACATGATCCATTGTTACAGCTAAAAGTCTTTTGTGAAAACTTGAACATGAAGCTCAAATTAAGAAAAACTAATATTTTATGATGAAGAAAATTAATTAATTTCACTTAAAAAGAGACTTTCAATTGAACATACATCTTATCATAGCAACAAGCTTACGAAACAAGTAAAAAGGTTTCATATATTTTTTTATGTTCACTTTTTTTTAATTTATGACTTGTTCTATTAAATTTCAAAAATGTATTTTTATAACAATATATTTTTAAAATGAATTAAGAATACATATCTGAAATCTTGGTTATTATAATACATGAATTACCTAGAGTCTAGATTTATGCTATAAAAGTGGCTTAGAATTTTAAAATTCAATGTTATTATTTTTTTACAAGCTTTTTCTTTCATTACACAGTGAGATGTAAAAGTGGATGAATAATTTGTCCTTTGACAATTTGATTGCCTGAAATAGAGAAAAGCAAATAACAAATATAATTTACCTTTTGTTAAGGCTCATAACCAACTGAACGGTAAAGGTGTAGAGGAGTCTCTAAGTTATTGAGCTCGTAGCCGACCGATGATACCGCCTAGGCAAATGAACCGAGCGGACAAACAGTTAACCGTTCGGTAAAATGGGCTCGTAGCCGATCGAGCGGTAAAGGTGTAGAAGAGTCGGCCGACCGATGATACCTCTCATGCCAATGAACCGATCGGTAAAAACAGCCGTTAAGGTAATCAATAGTAATAACGATCGGGGAGTTAATGAAAATAATTGTCATTTATTGACAATTAATATTGTCATTCATTGGTGATTATAATGAGTCAGACCTAACGGTAAGCTCATTATAATTTATAAATATTCGTGAGGATAGGTAACTTGGACTGAACTTGAACTGAACTTTGAATTCTAACAACTAAATTTTGATTACAAGATTATTACGCAAAGTCACTGATTTGAGCGTCGGAGTGTCTTTTGTAGGCACCCTCTCCCGCAGCTTGGACAAGGAGAAGAGAGTAGACAGTACAACTGGACATCGGAACTGACAACTTTGAATGTTTTGGATTAAGGTTCTAAATCCTCCTGAAACAACTTTTTTAATACAAATTGCTCTGATCATTTAAACTTTGAAATCTTTTTCTGTTACTGCTATTATGTTGATTTACAGCATAATTACAAAATCAAATTGTAAAACACGTGTTGGAGAAAAGTGAGAGGGTCGTGGCTTTAGCCTCAGCCACATGTATAGTCTTTCTCAAATTACCAATACTCTAATCACACACTATCAATCAATAACCAATAATGGCACGGGAAGGAGTCCCACGTCGCTCAGTTTCGGCATCTCCCCTCAAGAGCATAAGCATATATAAACTGCACTACAGCCATTTTGTAGTTCGATGGACCAAATGGATGATGACTCATGGCAAAAATGGGTTTCGATTTTGGTAAGTAACATATGAAATATGGTATCTAACTTTATACACAACCTTGTTCCTAAAAATTGTTCTCTTTTGTTGTGTTTACAGGAGGAAAATGATTGGCATACTATAAGTGATTTTGACCTGCACTCTGCTGGAGAAGAATTTAAGAGGGACAGTTCAGTGGTGCCTGCAGAAGAGTCATTGAAAGAAAGCAGCACTACCCTTCTAAGCAATTTTCCATCTTTGGAAAAGAACACTGGCTTTGACATGACCAGTCTCACACAACAACATGATTCTCCACGACCAAAGTCTTGTGTTCTGTCGTTTGAGAATTTCACTTCAGTGCCAATTTTTGATAAGAAAACGTGCCAACATCTTGGTGAACACTCAAATCAGACCCAAGAAAAAACCAGAAAACCCCTCAAGAGGGAAAGAAACTCTTCTCAGACACTTGATCACATAATGGCTGAGAGAAAAAGGAGAGAGAATCTCACCAAAATGTTCATTGCCCTTTCTGCTCTTATTCCTGGCTTGAAAAAGGTTAGATCACATATGGTTTTTCCTTACACACTATTTCTTGTACTATTTTATTAACATCTGAAGATGGAATTTGGCATTAGAATTTTATCAGGATAGATTTTCTAGAATTATACTAAATTTTATTATAACAACTATGTATTTGTAATTGACTTTGTTATGTTTTATTTTTTTTTTTCTAGGGTTATTTATATACCTAATCCTACTTGTAATACATTTAATTAACTTTTTCTAATACTGTATATAAGATGTATTTTATTACTTATATTTGATTAGGAAGACTATTTTCTTGATCGGCTTCGCTCAAAGCCAACTCTAATAATTTGATGTTTAAGCCATCAAATACTACAAATCAGCTTTTTTTTTCATCGGTTTTGTGTATTTTTACATCTATTACTGAACAGATGTAGATTTTTCAATGGGTGCAAAGATGATTTTGCTTTGCATGAAGTCAAAAAATGGATGTAAGAAAGTTCTAATCTGTAAAGATGTGTGTAGGTGGACAAGGTTTCTGTTCTGAACAAGGCCATAGAATACGTGAAGTGTCTTGAGCAGCGTGTGAAAGATTTGGAGAAAGAGAATAAGAAAAGGAAGATAGAATCAAAAGGGTGCTTGAAAGTGAGCAAAAGCAACATGGTTGGATATGACTTTTCGTGGACCTCTCATGCTTGTAATGATGGTGACAAAGCTAGCAAGAAATGTTCGAAGGTTGAAGCAAGAGTTGCAGGAAAAGATGTACTTATCAGAGTAACGTGTGAGATGCAAAGGAACATTGTGCAGAACGTAATGGCCAAGCTTGAAGCTCATAATCTCTCTGTTGTTAGCAGCAATGTTTTGCCTTTTGGGAATTCTGCTATCACCATTACCAGCATTGCTCAGGTATATATATCTACACTCTTCTTATAATGACACATCTTATGAACATACCACTTTCCTTGTTTAAACATTAAATAAAGTATATATGTCAAAATCTAATAATTTAATCAAGTATTACTTTTAATTATTCTCTCACTTAGAAAAAACATCACTCGTTCCAGAGATAATAAGACAAACAATTTCAGTTGTCTGGTGTGAAAATCGATGATCAGTAGTTCTTTTGTTTTATCTTCTTTACATGCATGTGATTCTTTTTGGGATTGCTATTTTTTGAGATTGTTATATCATTCTCATTCTCATCAGTTTTCAAAATTCATCAAGCATGTATCAAAGTTCTCGTTTATTATCTTTTGAATGTCTTTCATCACTAATTTCATAATCATAATCCTCCAAATATTTACACAAAATACAATTTTGATGTTGCAAAACTGGAAGATCATTAATACAAAATACGACTAGAAAATGTAAGACATAATTACAATTTATATTTGTTTATAATATAAATGAAAAGTGCAATTAGATCATTATATTAATTATTTTATAGGATATTAATTTTCTAAGAATAATTGCAATTTCCAAGACTTACATGTACGATATAGAATAAAATAGTATGTCGTTTGTAAGAATAAGATCATAGTTACCCAGTTAGTATCTTTGTGAGCTTGCACGCTTATCACATGGAGCATTAAAATAATAATATATTGTTGTGCATGGACCATGATACGTATATGTATGATTGCCCTATCTTGCAGATGAACCCTAAATTCACCACGACAGTTGACAACTTTGTGAAAACGTTGACTGAGGATTTGTCCAAGTGCTGTGACCTGCATTATTAATAAGGAGCCACACAATAAATATTAATTAATGCATAATCTTCAGCTTCAACACGTTACTGCTGAACCTGTCTTTTCAAATTTTGTCAATCATAGAAGCTCCTAAAGAAAGAAATAGTGCTGCTGTGTATGATAGTTATGGTTTTGGCCATCTTCACGAATATTCATTTTTAATTATGGAAAATAAGATGATTTTGTTTACTTTACAATTAATATATTTCTATAGTTTTCATCTTGTATATGCATGCTTTCTCCACCCTACATTGCAAAATGCTTCAATAAATTCACCCTTTCAGTGTGTTTGGATACACAGACACAGAAAGAAAGAAAAAAGAATAGAAAGTTTGACACACATAATCATTGCAAAAAAAATACAAGTTTCAAGAAAAATAATAACCATTTTAATAAAAAAGGAAAGATTTACGATATGTTTTCAACATAATTCAATTACGTATTACAAGTTATATATACTTTTCATATTAAGATATATAACCAGTAGCTATCTTTTTAATAATATTAATGTATTTATGTGATTACATATCATTTAATAATATACAACTATCAAAAAAAAAATTTAAAAAGAACAAACTTATACAAAACAAGACCACCTTAATCTATACTATATAATATAATTTTGATGAAAAGTATAATAAAGTTTTTCAGAAAAAAAAACTAATACAAAACAAAAATCACCCTAGATCTATACTGAAACATCACCACATCTTGAATTGTATTTGTGACTACATTATCCTTTCTTCACATTGTTAAAGTAATCATTGCAAATAAAGAGAATACAACAGACAAACAATATAGAAAAAAAAAAGGTAAGCTAATGTAAGAAAAAGTACATTATTAAGATCACTGATCAATATAGACTATTATAGAAGATGATCAATATAGACTATTATAGAAGATTCAAATACTACATGTGAACTAAGATGATTCACATGCACAAAGAAATCATACAAACCAAGATAAGGGATATAAAATTAACTTACTTTAATTAAGAAACTAATTAAACAAAAGTGAAGATTACCTCAACTATCATTATAGAAGTCTCCAATCTTCAAACAAATAAATAAAAAATAAGAAAACTTAGAGAGAAGAAAGAAATAAAAAAAGATTTTTAGAGAGATAATATATTTTTAAATAATAAAACTCGTTTATAACAGTTTTATTTATACTTAAACTTTTAATATCAAAATAATTCAGTCTCACTGTTTTAAACAAATTATCAATTCTAAAACACTATGTTTTAGGCTCTTACATCTATAATAAAATAAATAAATCAATAATCTAATATTATTAAAACAAAAAATAAAAATGATTTTTTTTAAAATCAATATGTATGTAGTATAAACTTTATTGTGCTTAAATATATTAACTTTTTTTTAATTTAAATAACTTCATTTTTTTTTCTCTGTTTTTTTCTTTCCCTTTTACACTTCACATATATTCAAACAAAGTCTTAATTAGTCCTTTTCCAAAATTTATTAACTTCGTTTTAGTTCAGAATATATATTTGGATTAATTTCTTAAATGAAAAATAAAAAAACTCTATATTTGAAATTATTTTAGTACGTCTAATTTGAATATTGTGATTAACTGTTCAGAGCATTATATAGTAGCTCTTAACTTAATGTGAGAAACCATATATTATAATTGGTGAATTATAACATTGTTTCTCACTTTAATTATAGTTTTGGAGGTTGAAATATATTTTTCAGTGTGATGGGTGATCAGAAAGTTAATACACAAAAACTTTGCAAAATGAAAAGAAAAGAAAAAAAAATCATTCAAGATTAAACATATTTAAGTAGCTCAGAGAAAATAAAGGAGTGGGTCATGAAATTGAATGATGAAGATCCAAATGTCCTCAGCATCGAAAACAACTGTCTTTATTTATTCTGACTTTATAAAGGTTTGCCAGTCTGTGACACATAATTTTCGAATTTAAATTGATATATTTGTAGTATATCACACTTCTAACAACAATAAAAAAAAATGTTTAAACTTATATACTTTATTCCACTGTTTGCCACTTTTTTTGACCAAACAAACCTGTAAATTAATTCCTATTCTATATAATTCCACGTAAAAGAAACAAAATCATCTACTAATTTCTTCATGAATGGATAGAATATTTTTGTTTTATTCGCTTTCATTGTTATAATTAAATATGCAGCACATGGATTAGAATGGGATGAACAACGAAACATATGGTGGAAAAGAACACAGAAAAAAAATCCAAACATGGCGAAAAAGCTTGAAGAAAGAGAAAAAAGAAGGTAGTCTATTTCCACCTGATTTGATTAATATGACTTGAAAGATGCAAACAAGGGAAAATGGGTAATAGAAAAATGCCAAATAGTGATATTGTGATGAGTGTTATGTTATGAGAAAAAACAAATGGTGGTGGTGTGTCATGTAAAAGTAGAGAGTGACATACACTTTTGTAGTTTGTTTGGAAACGGTGGTTTTGGAAATACGATTGAAGAAAACATGAGAGTTAGAGAAGAAGGTGGTTGCTTGTGACATTAAGGTTTGAGTAATGATTATTTCACACCCCTAATTTTTTTACATTCATACATTTTCTTACATTTCACTCTCTTCTTTTTTAAAAAATACAAAAATTTACATTTTTATGATCATTTTACTTTTGTGCTCTGAATCAAATGAATGTAAAATTGTGTCATAATACCATTACTCTCAAGGTTTATGCATTTAGCCTCTGTTCACTTGAGCGGATTCTCCTATAGCCCAAGATTTAAGAGGATGAAAGTAGAAAACTTTTTTTGTTCATTTGAGATGAAATGCGGGTGATGCTGCAAATGGAATTGCAGGATGGGGTATTACTCTCATGTCTCATAATAAGAGAGATTTGAAAGGAATTAGTAAATTTTACAATATCACCCTTGTAGTAATAATAGTAATAATAATAATAATAATAATAATAATAATAATAATAATAATAAAATTAATAATAATTAATATTAATTTTTTATTTTTTATAAACATTTTTACAATTAAATATAATACTAACAATTATCATTTTATATTACTTTAATAATTAGGGACATTTTGGTAATCTTTAATTTTTATCCATTAAACAATTTGTTTATCTGTCACATTAATCAAATCCTACACTAATTCTCACAAATTTTACTTCTAAATTGACTCTCATTTACCTCCCAATTCACTCAAATAAACAACAAAAAATTTATCCTTAAATCCATTCGCTCACTCTCCCCCAAATCATCTTCTCCAAGGCTTTGTTCACTTGAATGGATTTGGGGGAGAGTGATTGAGGGGATTTGAGAGGATTTGAAGATAATTTTTTTGTTGTTTATTTGAGTGAATTTGGAGGTAAATGAGAGTAGATTTAGAAGTACATTTTTTTAATTTATCACATCAATCAAATCGTACACTAATTCTCGCAAACTTTACTACTAAATTTACTCTCACTTACCTTCAAATTCACTCAAATAAACAACAAAATTTACTTTCAAATCCTCTCAAATCCCTTCAATCACTCTTTTTCAAATCCATTCAAGTAAACAAGGTCTAAAAGAGAGTAAATGGTAGGGCAAAGAACTAGGTATTTTGTGAACGAGGTTTGCTTCTATCCACTTTATATTTTATTTTGACAATTCCAGGGTTTCATTGATGTTGATCTCAATTAAATGATTCCATCAAAGATTACTATGATCGTGATTGATTGTTTGTTTCTCCACGAGCGGCCAATACGACTTTTATTTCTTTTATTTCTATTTTCCAAATTACATCCTATCTCTATCCTTATATTTACTAACTAGCATAAATACGATATCTATTCTTGAACTCGTATTCGCTTTATTACGGTTTTAATGTTATAAATTATTTTTTATATAAAAAATAAAAATTCCTATAAATAAAATATAATGTTACTAAATATTCAATATAAAACAAAGTATTCTCATTTTTTTAATATCCAATATTTCAAAACAAATTATAATTGTATAAATTTTAAATTAAAATACTAAATAGAAATTGGATAAATGTGAAAGAATAATATAAAATATTCTAAATTGAATAAATAAAATTTCATGACATTCAATGTGAGGGCCTGGGAAAATTATAAGGCCATTGAGCCCTATGTGGGGCAGCCAGACCCATCAGACTAAGGTCAACCTAACTGTAGGAAGGGCTTCTCAGAATTTTCATTTCCCCTGAGCTCTTTTCTCTCTCTCTCTAAGACTCCTTGCCCTAACTTTCTCTGCCTTCTCTCTACCAAAGCTTGAAATTTGACCGGTGCATTGTCATTTAGGTGGTGATTCTGCGTTTCCGGAGTCGAGAGCTTCAACTTAAACCGATCGATTTCGCGTTCTATAGCGGGTAAGTGGTTTTGCCCTTTTCCTCCACTGTTCTTGAAAATAGGGCATGCGATTTTGCTCTTGCATGTGCCTTGTGTATTCTTCTTTTCATTCCTTGCCCTATTCTAGCTCTAAGAGTTGTTGGTTGTCACCAATGCGGTGATCTGTAGGTCCTGTTTGGTTCTCCGCTGTGTGGGGTCCTGTTTAAAGTATTCTAGCAAGTTGTACTGCTCAACTTACAGGTAAGGGGAGCTAAATCTTTTTCTATGGGTTGAAATTGTATTTTGATATTTGCTGCATGAATTGTATGCTGGAAATTTGTGACTGTGAATGTGATTGGGCTGAGATGATATTTGAGATTGGTATGTTGATGTATGTATTCTGTTGGAGGGGTGATCAAATGGAAGGTAAAGAAAGTATACACTGTTTTGAATAAGCTGATAGAGTCTTGAGTCACTTTGAGAGGAAGTGAGGTAGTGATTTTGGGAAGTAAGGATTTTGAGTACATTTGGGCTGTTGGGATATCTTAGGTACGTCATTTGTGACTTGTTAGAGTCATCAAACTGATCAAAACAGGTGCAAAATGGTTGTTGTCAACTGGTATGGGGTTGGACGACTTCTGGTTTGCGCCCGGCGCCCCCTGGTGGCGCCCAGGCGCGAGAGTCTCGCAAAAGTCGCGCCCAGCGCCCCTACTGTGGCGCCCGGGCGCGAGGTGTTCGTAGAAAGTGGCTTTGTCTTTGTTTTTGATAGTTTTTGGGGTTTCGGATGTCCGTTTTGGACATTTCTTAAGTCGATTTGGAGGTTTTGAACCCTTCCGGAACTGTTGGTGATGGTTTCAAAGCCATTTTCTTTGTCTAAGTATGAGTTACGGGGTTTTGTGTTGTTATTGTGTGGTAATGTGTATTGGATTGATTAATGTTGTTTGCTTAACAGATTGTCATGTATGTGGGATGTTTGGAATGCATAGTATGATGAGATTTATGTGGAAAGTATATGAATGTATGATTAATATTGTTTGCTTAACAGATTTTCATGTACATTATGTATGGGGTATGAGTGGTTGGAAATAATGTGGTTGTGAACTATAATGATGTATGTGAGTATGAATTGGACATCTCAGGGTGAGATGACTAAAAGTGGTTATGTGGGATGTTGTTGTTGTTCTGTATAACTGTATGGAGCTTTGAACTGGTAGGTCTATCCCTACGCTCAAAGCATTGTTCATGCTCAAATAGAGAAGAACAATATAAGTGGTGAGAGTAGAGGGAGGTCCTCGTCTATAGTCTTTGAGTTTAGACATAGACAAATTGGGGGATTTACCTTGCTAGTGTTGGGGAGGGCCAGCTGAACTATGTAAGTGCAAAGACGACCAATAGTTCGACAGTTATACAAATCCGGATGAGTCGTGTGAGTGTTTGAGTCATGTTTTTAAAGGGTATGTTGTTAGTCGTTCTTTTATATGTGATTTAGCATGATGACATCAATTAATTGTACTATATGTATAACATGTTTTTTATATCTAGCTCACCCTTGCTTCTGTGTTGTGTGCTGCTTGGGTATGTTTCTTTGGCGATGATCATCCACTTGGATGGGAGCAGATGTTGTCGAGGAGGTTCCCTTGGAGCAGGAGTTGGAGGATGCTGATGTTGTGGTATAGTCTTTTAGGATTTCTAATTTAAGTTAGTGTTATCTTAAAATACTCTAAACTGTTTAAGTTTTAAAACTCTGTATTATATTTTGGATGACTGTAATTCCGTATTTAATTGCAAGTCATACTCTAACTGTTCTCTTTATTGGAATGATGACGTCCTTTTTATACATGAATAAAGATTATAATACATATATTAAATAAAAATACACAAAGAAAAAAATTAAATTAATACTAATTTAAATTTAGATATAGATTTTTCATCTCTTAAAGTTCAATCTATATTGTTTATAATTAATATAAAGCCTCCTTGGAGATAAAGAAGCAACATGATAAGACAAGATAGTACTCATGCCACCCAATTAACCAAAAATGTTAAAAGACATATATTCAACTTAAAAATATTAAAATTAAGTTGTCAATATAATAAAACAATTCAATAGAAAGTCAATTGAAAATATTAAAAATGATTTAGAACTTAAAACTTAGTTAAGTTTAATTACCAATGACCAACTATGTCATCAATTATCTAGTTTCAAACAAAATTTTAAAAAAAAATTATATTTAAGACTATATTTTTTCTGTTATTGTACTTAAAAACGAAAGACCTTGTTACTCATCTCACTAAACCAACTATTTATTTTAATAAATTTAAATTTTACATTAAAAGTATTATCTCATTTAAAAATATGATCGAATTATAATATAAATACGATATAAAATAATTAAAAAAATTATCTTAAATAAAATCTTTAAACTTATGATACATTCAATATCTTTCACATCAACGAATAATTCGTGTCTCTCATCTAGCAGCCATGGCACTCCATACACATCACCAGCCACAATCACCACCAGCTGTTTCCAACAGCAAGTTCATGATTCATAAATTATTAGAAATTATAATTGTTTCAGTTTTTTTAGAAAAAAAAATCATTTCATTGTCAAAATTTAAGTCTCCTTTTATTAGAAAATGTTAAAAATAATACATTTTTTAATTTGTAAAAAGGTCTCCAGCTAATGAAGCTTTTCTGGGAGGCTTTTGCAGATATTCCACTAGGAAAATATTGTTTTAATAAATTTTTTTAACAATTATTTAATAATGTAGTGAGGGGTGATTGCTTAGTTTTAAATATATTTTTAAAAATAAATTTAAACGAACCAATAAACAGTGACACGTATTTTATTATTAAAAATTTATTAAAATAAGTTGTTAAATACATTCTTCACGTGTTTTAATTGTACAATAATTAAAAGGTTGTCATATTTTACACGACTTAGACCCATCATATATATAATTGCAAACTTCACACGTGCGACGGAGTATATGGTCCTCATTCCAGCACTTGTTTCTACGCATTTACACTTTGCATCATTTTAAACATAGCAAAATGGACCATGCATTCCAAATATAGAAAGACATAAAAATTAATGTATATAGATAAATTGTTAGCTAATATAATATTTATTTTAAAACTTATACAACAGATTGGTTGTGTACATAAAACATTCTTACAATATTAATGTTTTATTATTAAACTCCCTCAAATATAGTAATCACGTATATATACTAGCATTTGCCCATTTGAAATTATAACAACGATTTCAAAACTAAGATATATATTGAAATAAGGTAAAAAGACGAAACTTTTCATCTTGATTTAAAAAATCAAAACAAAAGGGTCATAATTTTATCCAAATTAAAAAAAAATGAAACAGTAAACTAAACCAAAAAAAAATTTATTGTCTCGGTTCTTTAAGCAATCGCGACATAATTCCTTAAAATTAATTAATTTAAGAAGTTTATTGTCCCAATTCTAATTCTAATTGAGATCGTAGACCCTTAAAATTAATTAATTAGAGGGTCTATAGCCTCAGTTGGATTTAGAACTGAGACAAAAAAAAAACTGTCTCAATTTTCACCATAACCATTGTTTAAAGTCCATTTTTTATTAAAAAAAGATTATCGCTCTGTTTCTGTAAACATTCCATATCATAGAAGCAGTAAATCACAAAAATAGAATTGCATATAAAAACAAATATCCACAACACAAAAATATAGTCATGCATATAACTATTTACTTGTAATTTTTGGTTTTGATAGCTATAATTATTATTTTTTATTGAAAAAGAATTTCACCACTCTTTGGAACTCCTATTTTAGCGAAAAAATCCCATGAGTCCTTATTTTGGGTGAATCCAAAGTTTAAAAATTATTTGGATTGCACATCTTTAAATTACCTAACTTTTGCTTTGGTTGACAATTTTGACATTATTATTATATATTGATTTGGGTATAAAAATTTTTTAATACTGTTGTAGCTCGCGTAGCTAGCTAATCCTACTACATTTTTCAAGAAAGGCAGTTTTCTATTTTTCGTCAATTTATTTTGTTTTTTTTAACTTTGCAAAAATATTTAAAATAGTTAGACTCTAAATTTTGAGTTGAAATTTTGTGTGAGGAGTTTTCATGATTTTTTGTTCCTTCCAACAAATTTTCAGATTATTTCGAGTTTGTTTAAGCATATTCTCAGTTTTACTTTATGGTTTGACGTGTGAAGTGGTTTATGTGTCACCATAGTCAACCAAAACCCTTAAACCAATGCACTTTATTGGAAGTTCCTCTGTACAAGTAGTGAATTTCAAATCTCAGACTACCTAATTCATAATGGCATGAAAAGCAACAAGGATCATTGTTTATCGCATAAATGGGAAACTGATACGCATACTTCTAACCAATCAACATTACATATAATTAAAATCAAGGTGAACCCATCAATGTGGAATGTATTTAGAATCTACTAAAGGCAAAAAAAAAGCATGAAAAAAATGAAATTCAGGTTTAAACGAAAGGCACTATAATTTTCTATCCACACCATAAAAGCGAATTTTAACTTTAGGAATTCACTGTTAAATGTAAAAAAACAGTGGTAGACAAGCTAATTCTCATTAATGTGCCCCTTCAAGTGCTAGAGGGAGGAAATAGAAGATTCAAAGTTAATCACACATGTAAAAAGAAAAAAAAAAGTACGAAAACTCCAACAATAAAAATATATCATCTTGTATCACTGTATAGGGATCCTGATCTTCGCAAATGTTTCCATTAAACATATATAAGAAAAATTAGTAATTTACGAAAAAAAATCGTATATAACTCAATTTTATATATTTATAGGTAAAATAGTATGTAATGCCACATTATTTATGAATTCAAATCCTATGTAAATTTAGATAAATAAATCATATTTTTCTTATACGAGATAAAACTTGGTGTTTGACTAACCTATTAGCAGGAAAGAGGGTGTTGTAGAACAAGTGGGTGTTTAGGATCAAGAAAGTGAAAACACAAGAAAACACTAAAGAGAAGTGAATAATGTTCTTAAAATTCTTTTCATAAATGGCGTCTGATGGATTTTTAAAAGATTAGTATACAAGAGTACATTCAAACGATGATGTTTCAAGAGACTTTCTAAAGTCTTTTAAGAAAGAAAACAATAAAGTACAATTTTTATACTTGTTTACTCAACATGAGCTACGTCCAGTTCTGTCTTAAGAATTCTTGAATGATTCCACTAATATTTTCCAAGATTATATAAGTTTTACCTCTCCATGTTTACACAAAGTATTCTCACCACTCTTGGTTTCTTAGTCAACACGACTAGTCTGAGTTTAATCACTTTTAGTTTACAACAAGTATTCTTACTATTCCTAGTTCCCTAGTCAACACAATTAATCCGAGTTTAACCACTCCTAGTTTATAACAAGTATTCTTACCACTCCTATCTTACAACAAGTATTCCTACCACTCCTATCTTACAACAAGTATACTTAGCACTCTTGGTTTCAAACCTAGACAAAACGTTTAGAAAAGTGTTTTAATTCTCTTCAGAATTTACAACACAAGCAGTGTTAAGACAAAGATACATATGATAACTCTTAAGGAAAGGATATAAACAAATTTTTCTATTATTTTTCTCTCAAAAGATATTTTGCTTCATATATTTTTCTATGATCTTTCTATATAATTCTCTTTACGTTGCTATTCTTCTTGTCTTCTCTTCAGGCTTTCTTACATATAGCTTCTCTTGAAAGATGATCATTAGACAGAGAAGTTGATTTCAGGGGAGTAAGTAGCCTTTAGGCGGAAAGTCAAACTTTAATCTACTTTGTAGGAATTAGAGCTTTTTCTCATAGCCTTACATGAAATTGAGCTTGTATAATGTGACATAGTATAGGGTTTCAAGAGAAACATTTCCAAAATGTTCTCCTTCTCTCACAACGTCTTTTTCTTGGGTGCAGTGGTTATGATCATATCTTTTTGCTTCATTGATATGCACGAATATCAAGAAACAAAGTATACAAGCATCAAAGTAATTTATCATACAAACATTAAAAGTTTTGAACGTCGATAAGTGCTAGACAGTGTTGTGTGTTCAAAACATTTTATCATTTGTCATTTCATTCATAAATGTATCATTTAGTAAGACATACAACATGTATAATCATCATATGGTATCAACATATGATGCTTTTTCAAAGGCTATAGCATTTAATGGTCATTCATCAGACGATGCTTTCTTTTAAAAAGTTTTGCTTGATATAGAACTATATTGAATAAAAACTTCTTTTAACCTTAGTGTTATATAAGAGATAGACTTTTGTTTTCATGAAATGCTAGCTTGTTTTGCTTATATAGTCTATTAGATTATTTCAAAGAGATACTTTCTTTTAGAGGTTGTTTATGATTTTCTAAATCATTTAGACAACTTGGTCTAGAAAACGTTATTTATAAGCTTGACTTCAAACATTATAAAGTATTTCTTCTTTAGACGTTATTGCTTTAAACAACTTTCATACACAACAATATTTCGGTTAATGCTTTTTGTTAAATTTCAAAACTTGGGTTGATTAGACGGTATATTCTCTAAACGATTTTATCTTAACAATCTCCCTATTTTTTATGTTTAACAAATATATCAAAGAATGACTATTTTTGTAATAGGTATCAACATAAGTGTGTGATTTTCAAAAATTCCTTCAAAGCATTTTTATGTCAAAATTAATATTAGAGCTATAAGGTGTAAATATCAAACCATTGCATCAGAGCATGATTACGTTTTAGCGAGAAAGTATTAGAGCATAACATGATTATTAGATATCATCAATTTTTCATGTATCAGAGTTATCGTCTAATCATTTTTAGAATAGAATATTATTAGAGCATATGAGATATATATCATCAGACGATTATCAGAGGGTTTCGATGTGGCAGGGAAAGAGAACTTGGTTTGCATGTTAACCAAGAGTTTGTATGGCTTGAGGCAAGCACCAAGATAATGGTACTTGAAGTTTGACAATGAATAGGAAAAGGTACAAGAAGTGCCATGGATCAATGTTGTTATATGAAATATTTTGGTTTATCATATATTATATTATTATTGTATGTTGATGACATGTTAGTTGTCAGCTCTAATATGAATGAAATTAATATATTGAAGGCACAAGAAGAGTTTGAGATGAATGATTTGGGTGTTGCAAATAAGATTTTGAACATGAACATTAGTAGGAACATATATGATGGTTCTCTGATACTATGTCAATAGTATGCAGGATGCCAAGATTGTAAGTACACCTTTGGAAGTTCAATTTAATCTCACCAAAGCACAATCACCTAAAATAGACGAAGACAGGGAATAAATGGCCAAGATTCCTTATGCATCTCCAGTTAGTAGCTTAATGTATACAAAGATATGCACTAAACCAGACATTGCTTATGTATTGAGAGTTGTTAGTAGATTCATATCTAGTCCAAGAAGGAAGCATTGAGAAGTTGTTTACTGAAAAGATACTTCTAAAACTTCATTATGTTTTAGTAAGAATGATGTTATTTTGGAAGGATATTCTAATGCATATTTGGGAGGTTATTTAGACACAAGGGATATTAATACAAGACTTGTTTTCATAGTAGGTTCCACAATAGTTAATTTGATGTCTCGACTTCAAAGAAGCATTGCACTTTCAACCACAAAAGCAAAGTACATGGTTTTTCGAAAGAATGTAAGGAGATTGTTTGATTGAAGAATTTTATTGAGGAAGTCTGACAATGCTTTATATTGTGATAGTCAAAGAAGTTGAAACTTTGTGTAGCTTCAATTGTCCTTCATGGTTAATTGTTGAAAAGGCATGACACTGATTTAAATGTGTTATAGTTTTGAGGTTTACTAGATTTACTTTGAAGTGCAATTGATGTAGTCATTCTTCAAGTGAGAGATTTTTTAGTATGTTGAGTCTAAAGGGTTTATTAGGTCTGACCTAATACTTTTCTTCTTTTATAAATACACAAATAATTGTAAACTTAATTTATCAATCAAAAATATCATTTAGTGTAGTTGTAGACATAGGTATTTTGTCTGAACTACGTAAATCTTTAATATTCTTATTATTTACTTTTGTTTTGTAATTGCTTGTTTGTGTGTGTTTGTGATCTCCAATAGGTTTCGCTCCCACACTTGTTCCAAAGACCACCATTTTCAAAACAAACAGTTAGAGAAAAATTAAGTATATTTATTCATTAAAAACATTATTTACACAAAATCTTTACCATTTAGCCATAATTCTTAACCATTTTAATTAATGTATCCTACATTGAATAATTCATATAAGTACTAAAGACTACTAAAAGGTATATTTTTAAATTGTTTAGTCGTTAATAATATCCCATACTTACTATTTGCACCCATATAATTTTTAAACTCTTCATTCTACAATATTTATTCCATAAACATTGTGGAGCAAGCTTTTTAATATATATATATATATATATATATATATATATATATATATATATATATATATATATATATATATATATATATATATATATTAAATATTTAATTTGAAATATTTTCAAAATTTTTAACGCAATAAATGTTCTAAATTGGATAATATAGTAATTATGGAGGTGCAAGAAGTAAAACGTGAGCGTAAATAGAAAGCCCAATTTTAATTTTATTAAAAATATAACACTAAGCCCATTTTTGCTTTTGTATAAAATAAATAAAACCCTCTTTCTTCTTCGTTTTCTAGGGTTAGTTTCTGCCTCAACCCAAAGCGTAGCCATGGGTAGAAGTAAGCGCTCACTGCCTAACCTTTTCCTTTCATGCAATTTTTTGTATTTTCGTTCACTTCGCTTAATGAAATTTTGGATTTTTTTTCCTAAGAAAATGGATTATATTTCTTATGTGATGTCAACTTGTGGGTTCTGCAAATTGAATGCAAATCCAAGTTGTTTTTTTTTACGCATTAGAATTAACCTTAGAATGTGTGAATTCATTGTATTGGAACATTAGTTTTCTGTTCTGTCTCAAGATGTGTTTCAAGTTTTGTTTTGAATGTGTGCATTTGTTTTTGTATTGTAATTTCGGAACTAGATGTGATAATCATGAATGGTTGTTTTGTTGCTTTATTCAGGACCAGCAAGATGCTATCGTCAAATTAAGAACAAACCCTACCCAAAATCGCGGTTTTGCCGTGGTGTTCCTGATCCTAAGATCAGGATTTACGATGTTGGCATGAAGAAAAAAGGTGTTGATGAATTTCCCTTCTGTGTGCATTTGGTTAGTTGGGAGAAGGAGAATGTTTCAAGTGAGGCCCTTGAGGCTGCTAGGATTGCGTGCAACAAGTACATGGCGAAATTTGCTGGGAAGGATGCATTCCACTTGAGGGTTAGGGTTCATCCCTTCCATGTTCTTAGGATCAACAAAATGCTTTCGTGTGCCGGAGCTGATAGGCTCCAGACCGGCATGAGAGGTGCCTTTGGAAAGCCACAGGGTACTTGTGCTAGAGTGGCTATTGGCCAGGTCCTGCTCTCTGTCCGCTGCAAGGACAGCAACAGTCACCATGCACAAGAGGCCCTCCGCCGTGCTAAATTCAAGTTCCCCGGCCGCCAAAAGATTATAGTTAGCAGGAAGTGGTATGTATCTGGAGACATGGCTGCTGACTTATTAACATTTGTTGAATTTGAATTGTGAAAAGTATAGTTATCGGAATCCTCTGATTGACAAATGAATGAAATTTGGCTACCTGCTAATTTATATCATAGTATGAATCTTGAATGAATTTGTATTGTGCAGTACTTGGATGAATCTCTGATTTGTATACAATTCACTTGATTCATTTACTTTTATAAATTGCCATGAAAAAAATATGAAGAAAGGTCAGCTTATAAATTGTGAAACGAAAAGGAAGTGAAAGAACACTGGTGAATGTATCCTGTTTGATTGTTCCACCACTTCCTTTTGTTTCCCATTTATTGCATGTTCTCTATTTATCTATTTTAATCACATTGATCTTATTCTTTAAAGATAGGGGTTTTACAAACTCAAACATGACTAATAGTTCTGTATGACTTCTGCTTAAATTGCTTTTGTCTATTTCTAGTTTACATTGGACATTATATATAATCTATATGGATATATCTGAAGTAATTATTTTATTGTTATCAACAATTCACAATTTGAGTATCACTTTAACTCTAGGTTTTAAATTCTTGTTTAGGGGGTTCACCAAGTTTAACCGCACAGACTATTTGAAGTTCAAGTCAGAGAACAGGATTATGCCTGATGGTGTCAATGCCAAGGTAATGTGAAGTCGCTTGATAATGCAATGTGCTGTGATTGACACTGTATATCTGGTAGATTTTATCATGCTGAGAATGTTATTGCATGATTACTTTGATCTTAGGGATTGTGTCGAATTGTGTTTCTGAATGAGATTTTCCTTGTATCTTAAATTAGTTATTATTAGTGTAGGCAATGTCCTTCTGAGTTAAATGTTCTGTTTTGTGATTTTGCAGCTTCTTGGGTGCCATGGACCATTGGCTAATCGCCAACCAGGAAGAGCCTTTTTGTCCAGTGCTACTGCCTAGACTGTTTGTTACTCAGAAATAGTACTCTTTGAATCATATTTGTTTTGCAATAGTGGATTTGTGTGTGTTTTCTGCACATTATTTTAAACCAACTTTAATTTTTGTTTTGCTTGAACTACCTTAAATTGATACTATTAATATTATATTTTGTTGTGGTCCATGTTCTATTCCTACTCTTGTGATAAAATAGATCAAAGTAAAGTTCGACATCTTGGGCCTAGGGACATTTTCAATCAGTAATCCAGCTTTCACCGTTCACACTTAAGACTTAAAAGTTCAAAATAAGTGATTAAGTCATCTCATTATTGAATTCAAGATCACTTCTAGGCTGACCTAGGTTGATTTATAAGTGTATATTCATACCAATTCTAAATAGATACTTAGCTCCCAAAAGAACAAGTGTTTAACACAGAGATTGCCTCTAGGCTGACCTAGGTCGATCTAAAAACCATGCCAATTCTCAGAAGACATTTGTTTATGAAAAGAATAAGGGTTTAACAGAGTTAAAAGAAATTCTATTTTCTAGTATTCAGAGCTCTTTGTTCAAGAAGTTTGTTTTTCACTACCCAGTATTTCATCATGGGAGAATTTCCTGAAATTCCTTATAAAATACAAGGTCGTTCTGACCTAGGAAGGAAACATGAATACACTAATTCGAGATTACTTAAACTTTGAGACAGAACATTTGAAAAACAAGAATCCAAAAATCATGAAACAAAGGATCAATGCTATTCATTCTATTATTATCTTTCATGAACTATTTGTTATTGAACTATTCTTATCAAGAACTGTTTGTCATGCTTGAGTTATTCAGAGTAATTAGGTATTGATTCAGTTATTCAGAGGACTTAGTTATTGTTATCAAATTTCGGTGCTTTGGTTCATAGCAAAAAGAACTTGTTTGACAAAAGAACCAAATTGGGATATTTAGAATGTTATAGGAAATGAATTTCAAAATCATGCATGGATAACCGTTATAGGAAAAATAATAATAAATAAGTTTAAATTGGTTTGTTTATGAATTTATCTTGCCCGTAGAGATTTTTCACGAGGTAAGATATCATTTCGGATTAATATTGTTTCGTTGGAAGATAAGTAAAACATTGTAAAGAATTGAATTGAATTCAAGCATTGTCTGAATTTTGAATTCGACCAATAACTTCTTGTGTCCGACTTTGCACGGAAAATAGTTATCTTTCATTGTCTTCGTCTTTCCATAGAAGTAGTTTTCTATGAAAACCACATTAAATCATCATTGTCTTCCCATTGAATAGTAGTAGTAACTTTCTATCATTGTCATTATAGTAAATAAGTTATGAAAATATCCCGAATCAAGTTATCTTAAGTACAGTTGTTAGGAAACATTTGTGGTTTAAGATTTGTATTAAGAAAAAGAACAAATGAATAAAGAAATAACACCAAGAACTTTTAATATAAAAAAACGGAAAAATTGTATTTCCTCATAATTCAAAATTAAAGCTTCATTTCATGTATCATCATTAATCCCCATTTGCTTTTAATTAAGTTTTATTTTTCTTGTAAATTTAGGTATTTGCAATTAAGTCTTTATTAAAGTTTTAGTTACTTTCAATTAATTCTTTACTAAAAAATTTCTTTATTGGGTATTTGAAATTTTTATGTTTTTCAATTATCTATCTGTCATTTATTTATTTTCTTTTGTTATTTGGGTGTCACTTTCTTAATTGTGTTTACATATTAATAAATGCGAGATTTTTATATTAATTACAAAATATCCGTTTTTTTAATAAAAATGAATATTATATAACAAGATAATGATCATATAAACAATAGAAACTTAATTGGAAAGTATAAGTATTCGATAGAAAAAAAATTAAAAAGTATTAGATTTGTAAAATATCCAAATTTATTAAAAAACTTAAAATTAATTAAACCTTTTAAATATTATGATATGTTTATGTTTGATCATTCTTATGAGATGTGTAAAAAGGCACTCGAGGGACAACATAAATGAAAGACTACTACATAGGAAAAATATTTCTTTTATGATTACTTTATGATATAAACTCTTTCATCTCTCATTTTCTTAATGTATGACTGTATTGTGGTTGAAATTTCAGTTGGTGGAAGCAGGTTAAGTAAACTAAACTGCTAGTTGTGGTGGTTTGGTTGGAGATTTTCCATGGTTGGTTGGTATGATTCTATTCTGATATTATATTAGGTAAGTGTGTACTCAGGTTGGCCTAAGTTCACTGATCAAAGAAGTTGGCCTAAATTCAACCAAATGATTCTATACTTGTACTTCTTTTTCTCTCTTCTGTTCAATTCACAGCAATTAAATAAAATTTTTGTAAGCATTAGCTAGGTTTAAACAAATATTATTTCCTTTTCATATCTTTATTTTATTTTTATTTATTTATCCCAAAATTATTGGTCCTTATAACTTCAAATCTTTATATATATTATTTTTTTTTAAATTTTAGTATATTTTATATATTTGGTATTTTTAAAATTTTTTTGTACATTTATAAAGAAGTTTTGTTAATTCAAAAATATTTGTTGAAGATTAAACTAGACCTAGGTGAGCTTAACTTGGTTGGTTTACCTAATACTAATAAAAATATTTAATCTTTATTTTTTTTATCATTTATCTCTTAATTTATACCCTTAACCCTAATTTAAATATTTAAAAATATTTTGATAAAACATCTCAAAACATGAAAAAAAGTACTTTTATTTTATTGTTTTAGCAATGTTATCCATGCACAAGCACACAAAAGAAAAACCCTAGTTAAATATTTTGTAACACAATAAAAGTAAAAATACGTGTGATAAAATAGATGACATAAAGCAACAACATAAAAGAATGAGTAACACAAACGTTAATCTCTATTAATGAATATCGTATTTATATGTATACACAAAAACATGCATAAAGGCTTTTTATTTCCATAAATAATTTAAGGTTTAATAGGTTCGGAAGTCCCTATATTTGTGGGTTAATTTCAATTGGGTCCTTCAATTTTGGAAGTGATCAATTGAGTCCCTCTTTTGATAAAATTGAATCAATAATGTCCTTGTCGTTAATCTTAGTAAACGGTGTTAACTTTCTAGCGAGGTGGCATGCTGAGGTGGCTTTTAATTAGCACGTGGCACGTTATGTGAAACCTTCTCCCCTTCCCCTTTCCCCTTCTCCCCTTCCCCTTCCCCTTTCCCGAAACCTTCTCCCTTCCCCTTCCCCTTCCTCTCCAACTCCAACCTTACCTTCTCCCATCTTTTGGAAACTTTCTTCTTGCCCTCCCACACCCACCTCTTCAACATCTACATTCACGCCCATCCCCCAATCCAACCGTCAAGCGCACCTCCCTTGCCTCCACATCTCTCATTGTCGGTTGTCGTCTCATTACTGCCGCACTCCTCCACAACCCCCTCAACCTCTACTTCGCCCTCCGCCGTCGTTTCGGAGTTGCGGTGGCGCACCAATGTCTACGGTTCAGGTTCGTGATAGAATCAACATATCTGATACCGAGAGAAGCATCTTTGATAGGCTTCTTGCCACTCTTCACCACTTTGATCTTAGCTCTATGTCGCGGGTGGCTGGGTTCGCGACAAGGTCACACACTCCATTCATTTTTAGCCCTAATTCCTTCCTTGTTATTCTTTTTGTCCACTTTTTATTTGTTCGGTTCTGCAGCTTCTGGGAATAGAGTGTTATGACATCGATATTGCTCTCTTGGAATCAAATATATGCAATGTTGGTGTTATTTGTTGTAATGTCTGACAGTGATTTGAGAAAAATAAAAATAATATGGAGGTGCTGCCAAGTGCCATATTCAGGAGGAATCTGGCCGGAGAAAAAGTTGTCGCCGAGGTAGAGGTGGCGGAGGAGGGGCGCGGCGGCGACAGGGAGATAGCGTGGGTGTGGGAGGGCGAGAAGAAAGTTTCCCAAAGATGGGAGAAGGTGAAGTTGGAGGGGAAGGGGAAGGGGAAGGGGAGAAGGTTTCGGGAAGGGGAAAGGGAAGGGGAAAGGGAAGGGGAGAAGGTTTCGGGAAAAGGGGAAGGGGAAGGGGAGAAGATTTTGGGAAAGGGGAAGGGGAGAAGGTTTCGGGAAAGGGGAAGGGGAAGGGGAGAAGGTTTTCACACAACGTGCCACGTGCTAATTAAAAGCCACCTCAGCATGCTACCTCGCTAGAAAGTTAACACCGTTTACTAAGATTAACGGCAAGAACATTATTGATTCAATTTTACAAAAACAGGGACTCAATTGATCACTTCCAAAATTGAAGGATCCAATTGAAACTAACCCGCAAATATAGGGACTTCCGAAGCTATTAAACCATAATTTAAAGAGTAGAAATTCTCTACTAGTTTTTTTTTTCTATTGAACATTAAAAGTACACATGTTAATATATATAATTATTTTTAGGATTAAATATGTTTTTGTCATTTAACTTTAAGTAAAAACTAGAATTAGTCTCTTTTCGAAATTTTAGACTAATTTAAATAAATTTAATAAAATTTGGTTAAAAGAACTAAATCCACACATTTTTAAAGTTAAAGGACTAAATTGGGTCAAAGTTTCAAAGAGGAACTAATTTCAATTTTCACTTAAAGTTAAGGGACCAAAAACATATTTAACCATTATTTAACATATTTTAAAACATCAAAATTAGTGTTCATCAGTATATTTTGAAAACAGTCACTAGATAATCTAAATTCGACAAACTCTGACATTTTTTAGTTTGTTATATTTTCAAAATTTTCAACTTCAAGCTAAATTATTGTCACAATAGTTTATTTTAGTATTTGACACAAATAAAATAAAAAATAATGATTAAAACTAAACCATGACTAACCTAGATGTAGCATCTCATTTTAGTAGCTTATGACTGATAAAATAAGAATTATACTATAGATAAAACAAAACAAATTGTCTCAATATATATATATATATATATATATATATATATATATATATAAAGTTTTGAAGTTTAACAAACAACACTTAACGAAATATCCTTTAGAGAAGAATAACGTTTGGACTTTGTGAACATCAAAACATTCCTATTAAACGCTTACCAGAGAGACCATGACATGTCACATATAAAAGATTAAATAACATTTGTCAAAAGCACATTTAGAGAAAGAAGTCATAAATGATATATATCTTATCAATTGTCTCTATTTGAAAAAGCTCGGACTTGCAGTAAAAGTTTATTAAACGTAACATGCTTCAACACTCTATCAACGGATAGATCATTAAATGCATGTATGTACTATACCTTCTTTTTTGCTCTACTTTTTCTCTCTTTATCTTTGCAAATATCAACAATATCAAGATATACTCAAAAGCATTGCACGAGTATTAGAAAGACGTTGTGAGATAAGAAGACATTCTTGGAATGTTTCCTAAAGCTTATGTCCTACTATAGTCGTACAAGGTCTAACTATGAAAGCAATGTTGTTATTCCTAAGACGTAGAAAAATACATATCTTTGTAACATAAGCCATTTACTCTCAACAAAGTCAACTATCTATGAGTAATAGTCGTATCTCGAAGGAAGCTATAAAAGAAGGGCTCACATAAGAGAATACAAGAAATTTTGCTATCATTGTATTGTTATGTTGTTATTCTCTCAATAAGCTTACCTCGTTTGAGTCTGTTCATAGAACAAAAGAAAGAATTTCACAAGTTCTCAGATGTCTTTGTATTGTATTTATCCTCTCACTAATAGTTATATGAATCTGTACTTGTAAACCAACACTGATTGTGTTTGGAAATTCTAAAGAAAATTAAAACACTTGTAGCGCAGGAGAGTTAAACGTTCTAGACAGTTGTCTAGGGTTCATACCAAGATTGGTTAGAATACTTAGATATCAAGAATGGTTAAACTTAGACTAGTCAAGATTGACTAGGGGGACCAAGAGTGGTTAGAATACTCGGTGTATATCAAGAGTGATTTGTACTTGGTTTTAATCTTGGATAAAATTAATGGAACCTCTTAAGAGTTCTTGAAGAAAACTAGAGCTAGCTCAGAATTGAATGAACCAATATAAAATATTTGTATTATTGTGTTTCTTGCTTAAAACGTTGTCCTAACAATTTCTTAATGTCTAACAATTATTGTAGTGTAACCCTACAATAATTATTAAGCGTTAGTTTACAAAAGGTTTTAGAAACACTATTCATACCACCCAGAACCCCCCCCCCCCCCCCCCCCCACCCAACCCCCTCTCCTTCTAGTGTTTTCCTATGATTAATATCAACACTTGTATTTTGTGATTTTTAGGGAACTTGTATTTGTTCAATTGTTCAAATTGGTACTCCTTTCTTAAGTGCATCAGTTTGAAATAATTTTAACATGGAAACTCGTATCAATTTTCCCATTTGCTCATATCATAAACTCTCTCAATCACACAAAACCAAGTCAAAACTAGTGAAATTCATGAATCAAACATTCAAACCATACAAGTCAAATCAATCATGCTCACCACAAATCCAATTCATCAAAAATAGCTACAGTTCATTTCCAATATGAAATCAATCACTAACATGCATTCATCAAATTAGCAAGAACACTACGAAAGAATTATGAACTAACTTCGCTTACCTGACCGAATAATTCACAAGACCTTACAAGAATGATCAGGACATACCTTATGATCACTAATTAGTATAAATTCATATAGATGACTAAAAAACACATGCAAGTAGAAGAAGACTCACATGCAATAGATAATATTAAAAAATCAAGAAAAATGGTTGAAACTCAACTAATTGGTCCAAATTAAAGAATTCATCGCAAGAATTAATCCTACAGTCCCGGTTCTTCAATCAAACTAGAAAAAACTCTTACAAAATATTAAAAAAAACACTCTAGAAAAATTATTTATATATATATATATATTAAAATAATAAAATTAATTAATAACAAAATTATTTATGTTAAAACCTTTTAATATTAAAACAATGAAGACTCACAGTATTTAAACCATTATTATTTTAAGAAAAAATTATTCTTTACACTATCATCTTTGTCCTATATCATGTCTATATTATAAAAAAAAGTCAACATGAAATTGATCTCTTTCAATAAGTTTCCTTTCGTATGTACACTTAAGAATTAAATTATTGTAAACATAATCACATATAAGAAATAGTTATGTACCAACTACATTGATATGCTTAGGGTTTTTGTTTTGATATCAAAATAATGAACCTAGTTTTTCTTTTATATATATATATATATATATATATATATATATATATATATATATGACAAAAGCATAGTTTTTCATTTGATTGAAGCATTCTTTGGCATGTAGCCAACATCGTTGATTTTCATTCATATTATTCAATTTTCATGGTTTCTAGTTACTTTTACTTTTACCAAGGAATATCTTTCTTCTTGGGTAAGAGAAGAGCACGTTATCATCTAGAATAATAATTTTTAATGATTAAATTGAAGAAAAGATGATTAACCATTAAGTTAGTGAGTTATCTTTTCCATGCTAACCATTAAGTTATGCATTTATTTACTTTCGACACGTAAAAGTGATCGCATCATATTTTGATTTTCTTAGTAAACCAAAACAACATGGAAAAAAAAGTACTTAATTAAATTAATTTGCTTTAAAAATATATTTTTCTCAAAACACTTCAGAAAAACAACTATTTTCCTTAATTTAAAACAGACACATATATACGACAGCTTAGTTTTTCCAACAATTACGCAAACGAGTTCGACAGTTTCAATGAAAAACTAAACGTGAAAGCAGATATCTCAACAACCTCGAGTTTTTAACTGAAACAAAGACTCAAAGTACGATATTTCTTTTTAACTTTTTATTATTTATTTATTGCTGTATTTTTTATTTAATATATGGGAAATAAAAAAGCTTCTGTACTTGTTTTTTTGTGAAGAATTGACAATGACTTTCGTTGACATAAAGCCAAAACTATGTTAGTTTTTTCTGTTGCTTCATCATTTTCATAGGAAGTTTTCTTTCTCCTTTTTATCAACTTTTACTTTTCACATGAATTTGCATGTTAAAAACCTTCTACCTTTGTCACAGATCACATTGCTTCATCGTTAATCAAGTGTTCCAAAAACCGTTCAACTCAGTTTGATCTACTTGTTAAATAAGCTTTAATCCCTGCATGATTCTTCAAGAACTTGAATTTTAACTTTTAAACTATAGAAACTAAAACTTAATATGAATAACACATGAAGTGGACAGTGATAATACAAAAGAATAATGATTTTGGAGACGTCATGTCAGAGGTGGTGGTAGGTTCCAATTTGGCAAATGGTTGCACTCAATTCAACCGTGCAAACTTAACGCGTTGAATAAATCCATTAACAATGGCATTGCCATCATCGTCAAATACCCAAACTTCAACATCCTTTTCCACGCAGCATTAGCACTAATGCCATTCATTGCAATCTCCATGTCCTAGCTAATTGCTTATGCTTTCAACATCCATATTCTCACAACAAACACAACACAAGCTATGCAGCTTACACACCTGTGCCTTGTCATGCCCTCAGACTATGATAAACTAGAGCCACTTCATGCAACCCCACCAAAACATAAAGGGACACAGAAAAAAGTTAAGGCCAAAAAGGACTTCAAAGGGGCATGTGGAGGCCATGTTGTTGCTACCCTTCAAGGTTCCTTAACGAGGTTGTGTGAGTCAAAGTGGTGGAGTCTATGCCAAGATGGTGCAAGAGAAAGCAAGCAGATCAAGGCTTCATCTTGTGTGTTTCATGATATTGAGGGTGTGCAGCTCTCTTCAAAGATTGGAAGGGACAGCAACAATCCAAGGATTTTCAGCTACGCTGAGCTGTACATAGGGTCAAGGGGTTTTTCTGAGGAGGAGGTTCTTGGAAGTGGAGGTTTTGGCAAAGTGTACAAAGCTGTTATGCCTAGTGATGGAACAGTGGTGGCTGTGAAGTGTTGCTTGGCAGGGAAAGGTGGCCAGTTTGAGAAGACTTTTGCGGCAGAACTAGCAGCAGTGGCACACCTTCGCCACAAGAACCTTGTTCCCTTGAGGGGTTGGTGTGTTTTTGAGGATCAACTTTACCTTGTGTATGACTACATGCCTAATCTCAGCCTTGACCGGGTGCTGTTTCGGAAGAACTTGAAGGAGGAGCCACTTGGGTGGGTGAGGCGTGGCAAAATTGTGAAGGGTTTGGCATGTGCGTTGCACTATCTTCATGAGCAGTTGGAGACTCAGATCATTCACAGGGATGTGAAGACCAGCAATGTGATGCTTGATTCCCACTACAATGCTAGGTTGGGGGACTTTGGCTTGGCAAGGTGGCTTGAGCATGAGCTTGAGTACGAGTATGAGACTAGGAAAGAAGCATCAACATCAAGCAAGTTTGAGAATTTCAGGTTGAGTGAGACCACAAGGATTGGTGGCACAATTGGGTACTTGCCCCCTGAGAGCTTCCAGAGAAGGAGTGTTGCAACCTCAAAATCTGATGTTTTCAGCTTTGGAATCGTTGTGTTAGAGGTGGTGTCTGGAAGGAGGGCCATCGATCTCACATACCCTGATGAGAAAATCATCTTGGTTGATTGGATCAGAAGGCTCAGTGATGAAGGGAGAGTCGTTGATGCTGGGGATACAAGGCTGATATACGGTTCCTACAAGGCTTTTGAGATGGAGCATTTGATTCACATAGGCCTTTTGTGCACACTCCATGACCCTTTGTTGAGACCAAGCATGAAGTGGATTGTAGAAGCACTTTCTGATATGTCAAATAAGTTGCCAACACTCCCTTCGTTTCACTCCCATCCTATGTACATCTCTTTGTCTTCTTCATCTGAGACTAGTCCAAGCAGCTCAAAAGGGACTGGCTCAGGCACAGGAACAGAAAGTTCTAGCAATCATTCTAGTTCCATTTCAAAATATGTCACTGCCACAGGAGATACCATATATGTAACAGCTGAAGCTGAACAGAGAAACGGTGGAACTAACTCTTGTAAGAGTAGCAAGAGAACGATGCATAAGCAGACATCATTTTCTGTGGTTCAAACACCTAGGGAGATACCATTCAAGGAGATTGTTTCAGCCACAGAGAACTTCTCAGAGTCCAAAAGGGTGGCCGAGTTAGACTTTGGAACTGCTTACCATGGCATCCTAGATGGCCACTGCCATGTCATGGTGAAACGCCTTGGCTTGAAGACATGCCCTGCACTGCGCCAAAGATTTTCCAATGAGCTAAGAAACCTTGCAAAACTTCGCCACAGGAACTTGGTGCAGCTCAGAGGATGGTGCACTGAGCAAGGAGAGATGCTTGTGGTGTATGATTACTCAGCCAGAAGATTTCTCAGCCACCAACTTCACCATCATATCAATGGTACTAAAAAGGGTTATTCTGTTCTGAAATGGCATCATAGGTATTACATAGCGAAATCACTTGCATCTGCACTTCTCTATCTGCATGAGGAATGGGATGAACAGGTCATTCACAGGAACATAACCTCTTCAGCAGTGACTCTTGAACCTGACATGACCCCAAGACTAGGTAGTTTTGCTCTGGCTGAGTTTCTTTCAAGGAATGAGCATGGCCATCATGTGATCACCACCAGGAACAAGTCTGTTTGTGGGATTTACGGCTACATGTCACCAGAATATGTGGAATCAGGAGAAGCAACGGTGGCTGCTGATGTTTATAGTTTTGGTGTGGTGGTGCTTGAGATTGTGAGTGGACTTAAGGCTGTGGATTTTAGGCAACCTGAGGTGCTTTTGGTGAAGAAGGTTCATGAATTTGAGATGAGAAAAAGATCACTTGAGGCACTAGCAGATACAAGACTAAATGGAGAATACAATCACAAGGAGCTAATGAGATTGGTGAGGTTAGGAGTTGCATGCACCCGTTCTGACCCAAAACTAAGACCAAGCACAAGACAGATAGTGAGCATCCTTGATGGAAATGAGAAATTAATCATGGGGGAGAACATGGAGAGCAGGGAAGATTGGAGAGAAAGAAACGCTTGTTCTCTGTCTCTGGTCAAGAGAATCCAAGCTCTAGGAATACAATGAAAAGTTGCACAAGAAAATGAAGGAACAAAATGGACAATGATGATTTGTAACATAGAAAGCTTGTCTGTAACATAGAGTTGTTTTTAACATTGTATATTTGTATTTCTTGGAAGCACATATTAATAAGATCACTTTATATATATAATAGATATAAACTTTACTGGTTTTAAAATAGAGTTAAGCTTAAATTCACTTTATGATATCAGATTCTTGACTTAGAGTCTATCTGAGTAAAATTTATTGGTTATTGTTTCATCCACTATTAGATCGCTATTTAACCATTCATCTCGAAGTTCAAGTCAAAACATTGAGTACAATATAGGACTATTATCTCTTGATTGTATAACAGAGATAATGAATGCATCAGCATATATTTATGCTAAAGCAGGATTTATTCTATACTTTTTCAGTTTCAAGAACATATTGTATACGATTTTGTTATGATAACAATTTCAACAGAGTGAAGGAAAACATTCTGATTTTGTCTAGTTCAAGGCAATACACAGTGAATGAACACAATGTAATATCAAACACTCTTTCTTAAGTTGTAAAATTGTCATGTTTTCCTTTTATTTTCCTTCATCGAAAATGTGATATAAATGGGCTTAGTCCAATTTGTTTTATTTGCTAAATGTCACACCACTCAATTCTTTGGTCCAAAATTATTTAATTAATTAGGGACCTTTTTGCAATATTACAAATTAGTTAGGGACTAAAATGTAATTATTAAAAATATTCAGGAATTACATTGCAAATAAAAAAGGTTAAGTAGGAACCAATTTGCATATAAAGTATTTAGGGACTAATTTCAATTTAAAAAGTTTCAGGAAGTTATATACAGTTACAAAAAATCTTTGAGAAATGAATAGAAAAACACTCAATTTCTTATAAGAGTAATATTTTATTAGTTTCTCACTTTCAAACAGTTTAAATGTTTTTGTATTATTATTTTAGTGATTCATTTTCATAATTATGTCCAAATACATAGTAATATATTTAATAAACATTTGAAGAAATGTAAATTTATTAATGTAAAGGTGATGAAACATTAATGTTATACTAGTATAAAACTCTTGTATAAATATAAGATTATCAAACTCACACTCACCAAACTAAACTACACAAATTTCATTATGAAAAAAAAATAGATCCACATTTATATAAAAACAAGAATAAATATGATTTAATAATAAAGTAAAGAAAAAGAGAGAAAAATAAGGGAGTGTGAGTAAAAGGTGTCAAAAAATCCGCAACTCATTGGAATTGTGTGTATTTGTGTGAGATGATCTCCTAAAAAGGCTATTTCTTCTTTTGACCCTTCCCTCACTCCACACTGTAAGCTATTTGTTTGGGTTTTTCTCTTCTCTTTCTTTTTTTATTTTTATTTTTATTTTTTTTATATTTTTTATATTTTTTTTCTCTAACGAAACAAAATCATACGCACACTACACTCTTTCTCACTCTGTTTTTCTCATTCGTTTTTCGACGATTCGGTTTTCTCTGCGTTTTTTCTCTTTCCTTGTGGAAGAAACTGCATTGCTGTGAGGTGTTCGAAGGGGTTGGGATATATGTCCTTCAATCAATCAAAGGTGGAAAAGAACGACGTCGTTTACAGAAGAAACGGACGATCATCCACCTTTAACCAGCAAAGAGGTTCCTACGGCAAAGCTGCTGGCGATGGCGGTGGAATCGCGCCGTCAAACAATTCATTATCCACTGCCCGAAGGTGAGTTTAGGCTTGCCATTCACATTTTGCATGTGTTGTCTTTCGTCGTTAAATTTTGATTGATCTTGTAGTAATAATGTCGCCAATGTGGATGTGTTTTAGAGTGTGAAGTGCACTGTTGTAATGGATAAAAAAGAATGAACATTGTGATTGTTATATAATTATATGATATATACGTATATATAATATGGTGTGTAACACTGTTTGCTGATAATAAAAAAAATGGTGTGTAACACTGTAGTTAATTGTTTTTCTGTGATTAATGATGAAGGATGTGGATTGAGATTTTATTTTTGGAATTTAGATGCATTATAGAGTGTGAAGTGTAATGATATAAATAAGTGTTGACATTGTGATTTTGATAAAAAAAAAAAGTGAGAATCATAATTTATATTTAGTTGTTTGTAGATTAGTTTTGAAGGATGTAGATTCGGGATTTTCTTTTTAATCTGGATAAGTTTTAAACTGGGAATAGTAATTTTGTAATTTTTGAGAATAGTTTAGTGTTGACGTTGTCATTGAGATATAATATGCAACAAATTGTAATGATACTGTAATTGATTGTTTGTAAAATAGTATTGAAGATGTTGATTGAGACTTAATTTGTTGATTTTGTGAATTTTTTTTTTAGTGTTTGAAGGTAGGTAGAATAAAGTTGGTTTTGGAGATTTGGATTTTGTTTTTATCTATACTTTATATGAAGGGGATAAAACATTTTTTTTTCAGTTTTGGTGTCATTATTCAACAAGACTATTTACCCTTTATTGAATGAATATAATTTTATTGTTTGATAAAATACATAACAGACACGCATAGGTGGGAATGGATGTGTTTACACGAGTTGTTTGAATGCGGTTTACAGTGTATTAAGTGTAACAGCAATGTGTTTTAATTGATAAAAGGAATTAATGAAATTGTAACATTGTGATTGAGATAACATATGTGATCAAATATAATCAATTATTGTATGTGAAATAATATTAAAGGATCTGGATTGATGTTTATTCATCAACTTGGTTGTGTTTTAGAGTTTAAAGTGTGTTAATTTGAATGAAAAAAATTAAGTTCTGACATTATGCTTGTGATAAAATATGAAACAAATTGTAATTGTTTTTAAAATAGTTGAAGGGTGTGGGTTGATTTTTTATTTTTTTTGAATTTAGATGTAGAGGGTAAAATTTAATGTTAAAATATATAAAAAGAATTAAGCGATACTATGTAACAAATTAATAACATGTTTGTAGAGGGGTGATGAAGGGTGTAGATTGGGATTTTTTTTTTAATTTAGATACATTTTTTGAGTGCAAGGTATGATGTTATGATTGATGAAAACTATTAAATGCTGTGATTGTGATAAAATATTTAACAGACTGTAACTAATCATTGTTTGCTTAATTTATACGGTTGGAGGGTGTAGATTAGCTCTAGTTTTTTCTAGTGAAATTTGGTTGCATTTTAGATGTCTTGTTATGATGGATGAAAAGAATTAAATATTGATATTATTGTTACGATAAGAGTATATAATTAATCCTATTATGATGGTTATGATTGAGATTTCCTTTTCTTGCTTTTTTTTTGTGAAATTGGAATGTGATTTAGAGTTCAAAATGTATGTAAATTAGGATTTTATTTTGTTGACTTTGTAGAATTTGTTGTGTTTTAATCTATGAAGTGTAATATTATAATGGATGAAAAAATTCGAGTTTTATATTGTTAATATGTATGTGCGTGTGTGTTATAAATTATATATTATGACTATGATTAATTGTTATTAGTAGAATAGTGTTTTAAGGTGTATATTGAGATTTTTCTGGAATTTGGATCTGTTTTAGTACGCAAAGTGCAATGTTATTCGGGTGAAAGGAATTAAACACTGACATTGTGATAATATATGTACCGAAGTATGTATAACATTTATTCAATAGTGTTGAAAAGTATAGATTAGGATTCTTTTGTGGAATTTAGATGTGTTTTTGTGTGTAATAGGTAGTGTTAAATGAATGGAAAAGTTAAATGTATGTACATTGTATGTGATTAATTATAAAGTTGTGAAAACCTTCTATTTTCTCTTTTTTGTGACATGTGGTTTGATGATTCGTTACTTAAACTATTTTTTCCACACCATTATGATTTGTGTATTTTTTTTTCTTCATTATTGGTTATTGATTATGCATGTTGATTGTTATAGTTTTAACAAGAAGTCTAATAATGCACAAGGTGGACAATCTAGGCTAAATCCTTCCCAGGGAAATTCAACAGAATCAAATAATGCATCTGCTGCTCGGAACATTAGTAATGGTATCCATGGACAGTCCCACTTACATGGTAAGATTTAGGAGTAATATTTATTTATTTCTGGGAAAAAATGTAATTCTTGTCTTCATTGATTTTTAGTGTCAGGTTACGTTCCTCTGTAGAATTTTTCTGAAGAATTATTTTTGAAACATCCTTCCCTCTTTTTTTAATAGGATAATCTTCCGATGTTGTTGAGGTGATTAAGTGTTTTATAAAAATTGATTTTTTTTTTTGTATGTAATTCATGCATTTGTGTGGCATTATAGGTGCACCAGATGGGCCAATTACAAAGTCATCTGAATCATCAGCTGGGCATAAGAGCACTGGAATTGTTCCAAAGGCTGAAACTGCTACATTGCCCCCTTTAATTTCTGATCCAGTACTTCCCACAAGCCTTGCTAAGGGTATGTTAGTCTTGTAAGATTTTGTTGTGTACATTAGCAGTTAGTTATGTTGTGTGTGAGATTTGTGAAATATCAATACACATGTCTGTACCAGGAGATGATGAGTCTAAGGCATTCCCTTTTCAATTTGGATCCATTGTTCCTGGCGTCATTAATGGGATGGCAGTAAGTTTCTTCTACATTAATTGATTAGAATATGGTGCATTACACATTTTGTGGATTTTTGACATAAGTAGAGTAATTGATCATGTTACTGTTCTTTTGTACAGATTCCTGCTCGTACAAGTTCAGCTCCTCCTAGTTTTGATAAGCAGAAGCCTGATCAGGTATGCATTTTTTTTTCACTTCCTTTCCTTAATTTTTGTACTATCATTCAAAGAGTTACTATCCCCTCTCCATTCAAAAGTGAAGAGCATTTCTTTTAGATTTTATCCTACAAAGATGATCTGATTTATATTTTATACATGAAATAAGATCCTTATTCTTTTCGTATGTCTAATTGAAGTTGACATTACTAGTGATATTAGTATTCAATAATTGAAGATGAACTTTTTCTATGTCTTTCCATACTAAGGAATGTTGGAGGTATAATTCCTTGACTTTCAGGCTCTTGATGACTCTGACAAATCTGTGTCTTCGGATCCAATTCCTCCTGTTCCAAAGCAGCAGAAATCACACGAGAAAGATGCTGGTGTCAATGAGCAATCTAACGTTGAGATTAAGGACAACAAGGATTCTGAGGTGTCAATTTTAACCTCAGTAAATCAGATGTCAAAACCCTTTGTTGCTCCTGTAACTGGGATTTCAGTCTCAACTTCATATCACCAATCACAGGCTCCTTTACAGTTTGGAGGTGCTAAACCACAGATTCAATCTCATGGCATGACAACAACGTCCATCCAAATGCCTATACCGATGCCTTTACCAATTGGTAATGCTACACAAGTGCAACAGCCGGTTTTTATTCCAGGTCTTCAACCTCATCCAATGCATCCTCAAGGGATCATGCATCAAGGCCAAAACATTAGTTATTCTCCTCAAATGGGTAATCAATTAGGCAACATGGGCATTGGCATAGGTTGTCAATATCCACAGCAGAAAGGAGGAAAATTTGCAAGTCCTCGGAAAACTACCCATGTAAAGATAACTCATCCTGAGACACATGAAGAGTTAAGACTTGATAAAAGGATGGATGCATTCTCAAATGGTGGGTCATCTTGTGTTAGACCACATCCTAACATACCTTCTCAATCCCAGCCTGTTAAATCTTTTCCGGCTTCTCATCCTATGAACTATTTTCCATCCAACTCGTATAATACAAATTCTCCTTATTATCCACCTAATTCTCTCCCATTAACAAGTAGCCCAATGACTCCTAATTGTCAACCAACAACATTTAATTTTCCTCTGCACCATGGTCCCCAAGGTGTGAGTTTTATGAATTCATCTTCACATGGTTCCTCGCCTACTAATAAAACTAGCACTCCAGCAGGGATTACATCTATGACCATTAAGCCTAATGGTACAACTTCTATAGTGGACTCCTCCTTGTCGAATTCCTGTATTGCTGATGTTCAAAATGGAGAATCCCCTGGTTCAACAATATCTTGTGATGTTAGCTCCTCTGTGCTGCAAAAAGGATCAGAAACCTGTTCAGAAGTTTCTCCACAACAATCTAAGTTTTCTAGTGATTTTGTCACAAATGTGTCTAATAATGAAGGTGGAAGGGAATCTCTCGCTATCTCCAACTCTTTGAAGGATAAAAAACCAGGGAAGAAAGATCAAATAACACAAAATCAGGTATATGCGTGAAGAATTATTCATGCACACAAATGCACACTTGAATGTAAAGGATGTACTTTTCAGTATTATGTGATCTTGGTGTGCTTGAATATAAGGTGTACTGTGTCTTTTGCCACAGGTTTCTGTACTATCTCCCACAATGGACTCTATACGTTCTGGAGTTGTTGATCAAAATATATCTGATATTGGAGTACCCGATGCTTTAGGAACTAAAAAAAATTATTCTGCAGCAATTACTATTGAAGATCTTCCAGGATCTGATACAATTTCAACTGGTGTTGAAGTGGAGACCAATGGGTCTGTAGACGCTTCTGCTTATGTTTCAGTGGAAGGATGTGGTGCACAAACTATTGACAAAGTTCACAATCAGATGCCTGATAAGACATATAAATTAGTTGAAGGTAAAAAAAAATAAAAAAATTAAAGCCTTATGATAAAAGTGATGTGTCATCTCCTAAAGTATACAAACAATATTAAATTTAATGGAACAAAAATTAAAGTAATAAAAGATCTTGCAAATTTGAGCATTTTGAGAATTCTATTACAATAAGATGAATTTGCAAATTTTAATAAACAATATGATAGAGTCAGTGATAATTTAGGCACGTCTGCCCTGGCTGCATCGAGTTATTTATTCTAGAGATGTCTCTTTTATTAGAAATGGTAGATTAGTTACAAATTATTTTGATTCAGGAAACTTTGGCTCATCAGATCTGCAGTCTACTGATCTTCCAAAAACAACACTAAAGCATTTTAAGAACGATTCAGAGAATGTTGATGTTGAGTCAGGTACCAAGGATAGACCAATTATAGAACCAAATAAGGTGAAAAACCAATCTAAAGGAAAGAAGAAGAGAAGAGAGATACTTCAGAAAGCAGATGCCGCTGGGTCAACTTCTGATCTTTATAATGCATACAAGGGACCTGGGGAAAAGAGAGATGTCTTAAGTTCTGAGAGCAAGGAAAGTGTTACTAGTCCTCTAAGCTTGAAACAATTTGATGTTGGTCAGTCTGATATTAAAGCCAGTGAGAAATGTGATCATAATAAAGTTGAGCTTGATGATTGGGAGGATGTTGCTGACATGTCTACCCCTAAACTGGAGGTTCATGACATATCTCAAAAAGTAGGTGAAGGACATGGAAGTACAACCAAAAAATATTCACGTGATTTCCTTCTGAAATTTGTAGAGCAGTGCATTGATCTTCCTGAAGGTTTTGAAATCACTGCAGACATTGGAGCTTTGATGAATGCCAATATTGGCGGCTCTCATATTTTTGAGCGTGATTCACATCCTAATCCTGGAAGAGCTGTAGGTGGGTTGTCTCGGATGGATCGTCGTGGCGATGTGATTATGGAGGACGATAGATGGAACAGAGTTTCTGGTTCTTTTCGTTCTGGACGTGGTCCAGAAGGCACCGGAGGAAATTCAGGATTTCGATATGGCCATGGAGGCAACTTTGGTGTTTTAAGGAATCCTCGTGCACAAACACCTCTACAATACGGTGGAGGGATCCTTTTTGGGCCAATGCAATCTGGGGGAAATCAAGGTGGAAGAAATATCCCTAATGGGGAGAGATGGCAGCGATCTGCTAGCTTCCAGCAGAGGGGTTTAATTCCTTCTCCAAACCAAACTCCTTTACAAATAATGCACAAAGCTGAGAATAAGTACGAAGTGGGTAAAGTGACAGATGTGGAAGAGGTAAAACAGAGGCAGTTGAAAGCTATCTTAAACAAACTAACACCACAAAATTTTGACAAACTCTTTGAAAAGGTGAAAGAAGTTAATATTGACAATGCAATCACCCTCATCGGTGTCATTTCACAAATATTTGAGAAAGCTCTTATGGAACCTACCTTTTGTGAAATGTATGCCAACTTTTGTTTACATTTGGCTTCTGAGTTGCCTGATTTTAGTGAGGACAATGAAAAAATAACTTTTAAAAGGTTATTATTGAACAAGTGCCAAGAGGAATTTGAGAGGGGTGAAAGGGAAGAAGAAGAAGCAAATAAGGCTGATGAGGGTGAGGTTAAGCAGTCTACTGAGGAAAGGGGAGAAAGAAGAGTTAAGGCAAGAAGACGAATGTTGGGAAACATTAGATTGATTGGAGAACTATATAAGAAGAAAATGTTGACAGAGAGGATAATGCATGAGTGTATCAAGAAGTTACTGGGTCAATATCAAGATCCAGATGAAGAAAACATTGAAGCTTTGTGCAAGCTAATGAGTACTATTGGGGAGATGATTGACCATCCAAAAGCCAAGGAACATATGGATGCATATTTTGAAAGGATGAAGTTATTATCAATCAACATGAATTTATCTTCTAGGGTGAGGTTCATGTTGAAGGATGCCATTGATTTGAGAAAGAATAAATGGCAACAAAGGAGGAAAGTAGAAGGTCCCAAAAAGATTGAGGAGGTACATAGGGATGCTGCTCAGGAAAGGCAATCCCATGCTGGTAGGTCAAATCGTGGTCCTGGTAACAATCAATCAAGTAGAAGGAATCCCATTGATTTTAGTCCAAGAGTGTCGTCTTCTAATTCTCAAATGGGTGGATTATGTGGTCTTCCAACTCAAGCACGTGGCTATGGTGGCTCTCAGGATGCTCAATTTGAAGAACAACAATCTTATGAAGCTAAGACTTTGTCAGTTCCTTTGCCTCAAAGATCTTTAGGAGATGACTCTATAACCTTGGTACCTCAAGGTGGTCTTGCTAGGGGAATGTCTATGAGAGGATCAACCACAATTTCCAATCTTCCAATATCTGATGTGGTTCCTGTGCCTAGAGACCCTCATATAATGACTGCAGGTCTTAATGGTCAGAGTAATTCATCAGAGCGCACACAATATAACTCAATGGAGGATCTTGGGTCAAGACGTGGTACTAACAGGTCTTTAGGTCCATCTACTCATGATCAATCAATTGCCCCTGAGCATAATGTAAACCATGGTAACAGAAACTTGAAGAGTGTTTCACCTGCTGCTCAATTGCAAGGATCCATAATCTCTCAGAATTCTTATTCAGATAAGATTGTGTCAGAAGAAGAACTGAGAGACATGTCCTTGTCAGCCATAAGAGAATACTACAGGTTTTTTTTTTCTTTTCACTTTTTTCTCTACAGCACGTTTTTTCTCCTAGTTACAACTTATGTGGCCAGTTATATTCTTTTTGGGAAGCTTAAACAAACAAATTACTGCACACATACGATCTAGGTAAAACCATTTTATATTAGAAATGTTCAATTTTTCCTGGTGGGAATCTTTTTTTTCTTATTTTTTTTAATGTGTCTTGTTTTTCAAATATAAATATGGCAGGTTGACCTACATCTAAACATGATCTCTTATTTGTATAAAAATATAAATGTGTTTGGATGACATAGGTATTGGTCTCATAGGTGGGTAAACCCGACAACTGAACCGCAGTATAACTTGCCTAGGTGGTAAGTTCAATCATCTAAACCACTCCACCATTTACAGGTTCACCTAGTAGGTTCAACCCAACCCACTTTTTCAACCCTATATGTATCCAACTTACAATTTTTTTTGCATACATATAGACATTATCTCATAATGGTACCAAAATTTTATTTTTCTATTCATTGGAGGATTGAACTTTTAATACTTAAATTAAATGACTCCTGAACAATATCGTAGGAGCAGTTGGAGCGGTGTTGAAATATTGTCCTATATTTGTGTTGGATTTAGAAAGGAGGTTATGTGAAGTTTCTTTTTGCAGCTATATCAAATTCATGAATCTTTGTTTTTTGTTACAACTTTGTCATGACGAATTTTTATGCTATGTGTATTGTATTCCATTGGCCAAATTACATATGTTAATTTTTTTCCTTCATTTTTTGAATTTATACTTGTGAATTTAATTCCCACTGTTCTCGTCATTTAATGATCTTAATAAAACTTATGCAATTTTCAGTGCTAGAGATGAGAAAGAACTTGTTTTGTGTATCAAAGATTTGAACTCTCCAAGCTTTTATCCTTCTATGGTTTCTCTCTGGGTCACAGATTCATTTGAGAGAAAAGACACAGAAAGAGATCTTCTTGCCAAACTACTTATCAACCTAGTGAAATCTCAACATCACACCTTGAGTCAAGTCCAACTCATCAAAGGGTAAGATTGATTTAACCATAGTAGGGAAAATCCATTTATTATGAAGGCAACTATCAATTGATTCCTTTGTATGTTGGCTAGGTTTGAATCTGTTCTCTGTACATTGGAGGATGTCGTTAATGATGCCCCTAGAGCAGCTGAGTTTCTTGGCCTAATTTTTGCTAAAGTCATAATAGAGAGAGTAGCTACTTTTACTGAGATTGCACAATTAATACATGATGGTGGAGAAGAGCCTGGTAGTCTCTTAGAAATTGGACTTGCAGGTGATGTTCTTGGAAGCACGTTGGAGGTAATTCAAAATGAAAAGGGTGACGTGCTTCTAAATGAGATTCTTTCAGGAAGCTCTAATTTCCAATTGAAAACTTTCCAGCCACCTAATGCTAAAATATCAAGGAAGTTGGAAAAATTTATTTAGATAGTAGTTATGCTTATTGAATGTCTTTTTGTGTAGAAGGGAAAATTGTTTTGACTAGTGTTTTTTTGGGTACTCAATTTGCAGAGAATGGTTTTTCTCTGTGGAATGGGTGAATAGAGTTTTTTTTATATGGGATTCTTTATTTTTATATTCTTTTCCATCATCTTTACTACAATTGTAAGACGTTCATTTAATCATAAGAAATTCTAGGTATAGTCATGTTTTTTTTTACATATTTCTTTATATCAAAGGTTCGATGAACCTCAACAATATTATTTTCACATCATTCCTAGTTGTATTTCATTAATGTTTAGAAAATAAAAAACTGTATAATCTTAGTTGGTAATATAGATTTGCTGGGATCGAAAGCAAAAAATTCATCCTGTTCTTATATTTATTGCCTAACTTTTTAATTTTTATTATCTCCCAAAATTATCCATAATGAACAATAAAAGTTAAAAATGTTTTTACTGTAATTATAATGTGTAACATCCCAAAATATAGTAATCACCATAATTTAGAATTAATTACAATTAACAGTTAAAACATGCAGTCTTACACTAATAATAAAAATTCCAAAATGAACGTGCTTAAGTACAAAGATAAAATACCATACAGCAGTATTTCAAATTCTAAAGACGAACGGTTTTACAAACTTTAATCGAACGTCCAAACAGCTAAACAGAAAAACTAAAGTCTACAACTAAACGAGCGCTCTAGGGCTCGGCTTTAACCTCTACTTCGACCAGATTGGCGTCCTCCAAATTTTCTTCTTCAAGAGTTTCTTCAAGCAACATCTCTCCGTCTGCTCACATCCACACGGATGATCATTGCATAGACAAGACGGACGGACACGGACGAACGACAACACAAGGAAATAACACAGGGTAAGCTTATTGAATTTAATTCACAAGTAATTCATACAAATAGCATATTAACATTCATAAAATATCACAACACATATAATCAGTTCGAACTCTCATAAGACAGACCGTTCGGACTGTATGAATCCATGTATCTACAGGCGTTCGTGCACCCGGGTGATGTGATAACTGAAAACACTCAACAGCTGCCACCCGAGGTTAGCCCTATCAGTCCAAAGTACTCATTAGGACTAGGACCTCCTGCCGTTCCCACACATGACCTACTCCCCTCTACTTGAGGACGAGCACTCACGGAACATCAGGATGAACTGCCATCAGCAGATTTACCACGGTCATACTACACAACTTCTCATATTCCAAACATAGAGACGTTCCTCCTTGGAACGCTCGTTCAAATTCCATAATCATAGATTCATCTCTTATACTGTTCGCACATTATACCATTTCCTCTAAATCACATTTTCATTCTTAGTTCCACTTTCATAAAAAGACGAGCGTTCAGCCCCCTTCATAATGAGGACGAACGTTATCATGATACCGAGAGATACTCGTTTCTGAAAGAAAGAAAACGAACGTCTTTCCAAGGACGGACGTCATGACCACTTGAATCAGTTAAATGAACTGATTCTAGAACGATTCAACTGATACTTAGAAGAATTTAAATTCAAGGACTTTAGATCAAATCCAAATGAATAAAGACATCGCAAGGCGTGTAGATATTGATAACGGATACGAATTTATAAAAGATGTTAACCGCCAGTCAATGACCGAACGCGGTAATAGATATTTATTTACTGTTTGGACGAACGCTATTTTCATACGTTTGGTAAGCAAGTGTAAGGACGAGCGTTCGGTATAAGACCGAGCGCTACTCATGACGAACGCTTTGGGTCGAGACCCATCGCTGAGGCGGGATATTAATAGAAAGGGAAATTTATAAGGTAATCATAGTGAAGAGAATTATTTAGGAATGACTAAGTATATAAGGTTGTATTTTTCTAAGCTTCTCACTTTCTCGCATAACACTCAGAGCACCTACGTTTGGCCGAACGCTCAAACGTAAGACTAATATAAGAGAGCGTTCGTCCTAACTCAGTATTCTTTCCAAATGAAAGAATCCTGTTTTCAAGGAAGTACAAAATACCGAACGGTCAAAGACCGTTCAATAACGGACGTTCATTTTCATAGCATTTCATATTTCAAATTTCACTTACAGTAAACTCATTTTTTAGTATAAAACTTCATGCATTTAATTACTCATATCATAGCACATTTCATAAATTTCACATATCATCTCATCATCCAGATCATACATCAAAGATTAATCATACAGATTTCATACTTCATAATTTCGCATACTTCATACAGCACAACACATACACATGAATTAAACTTAATAAGCTTCCCTTACCTTGATCAGTAGTGAACGAACGTCCTAACGCGAAATCCTGAATTCGCCCAACTATCACTTCTATCCTCAGACCACTCAACTCTTGCGAACTAAAACAAATTCCAGAATCAAAATTTGATTCAGATAAAGAGAATGCATGTAACCAGATTTGGTTTTGCATGAACCCTAATAATGAACAGCTAAGGGACGAACTTACCAGATTCAAAACTTGAACTTGTTTGGTTTGATGGAAAGCTTATGACGTCTGGATTGCTTCTACGGTCTCTGAAATTGGATCGGAGAAGAAGAAAGTAAGTTATGGTAGAGAGAAGATGGAGGTTCTAGAAAGAAGGCAGATAATTTGGAAATCAAGAGTTTGGGGAAGAAGACGAAGCATGCAGAAAAGTGGGAAAGGGTTTTTCAGAAAAGTAATTTTCTCTCCCCACGTAGGACGAACGTCCATTCACCTGCTGCCACTTGGATTTCACTAACGTTTTCGAATGTTCCAAAGTCACACTTGGCAGTTGCATGCAGAATGAGTGTGAGTGCGTTTTAATGGCACTGCACGTGTGGCGAGGGTGCATTAAATGGTGCTCAGAACAACAGGGTGTGGGTGCGTTTCTTAATAAAATTTCTGGACAGGATTTTAGAGCAATAATGACGTGATTTGACAGGTGGAGGTTGTTTAAATTTTCGAGATCTTACATTCTCCCTAACTAAAAAAAAATTTTCGTCCTCGAAAATTAAAACTTACCAGAAAATAGGTGAGGGTACAAGTCCTTCATGGCGTCTTCTATTTCCCAGGTAGTGTCGCCCGTCTTTTCATCCCACACTACCTTCACTAGACGAACGGCTTTTCCCTTGTAATACTTAGTACGAACGTCTTCAACACGAACTGGCTTCATTTCGAACGTTCGGTCTTGACGAAGACGAACGTCTTCGAGCTCCAATATGTGCGAGGGATTTGCTATATATTTAGACATGTAGTTATGCTTATTGAATGTCTTTTTGTGTAGAAGGGAAAATTGTTTTGACTAGTGTTTTTTTGGGTACTCAATTTGCAGAGAATGGTTTTTCTCTGTGGAATGGGTGAATAGAGTTTTTTTATATGGGATTCTTTATTTTTATATTCTTTTTCCATCATCTTTACTACAATTGTAAGACGTTCATTTAATCATAAGAAATTCTAGGTATAGTCATGTTTTTTTTTACATATTTCTTTATATCAAAGGTTCGATGAACCTCAACAATATTATTTTCACATCATTCCTAGTTGTATTTCATGTTTAGAAAATAAAAAACTGTATAATCTTAGTTGGTAGTAGGGGTGGGCAAATAGAACTGAACTGCACTGTACTACTAAAATCTGTACTGAACTAAAAACTAATTTGTATAAACTGAACTGAGCTGTAAAACAGTTCAGACAAACTGAACTGAACTGTTTTTTGTTTTATCAAACTGGACTGAACTGAACTATACTAAATTGTACTAAACTACAATATAAACTAAACTGAACTACTAACTATACTAATTTTAAACTGAATTATGCTAATTTTAAACTGAATTGTACTAGTTTTTAAACTGAATTGTACTAGTTTTTAAACTGAATAGTATAACAATACATGTTCTTTTTAATTGAAATTTATTTTAATATTTATTTTATTTTATTCATAAGTGTCTTACAAATTAACTTTTTAATTATTTGATATTATTATTTTCTATTTTATTTATATTTCTTTTATTATTATATGTGTATGGAAATTATTTTATTATTTTTTTTATTTTTTTTCTTTTTTTATTTTTTTATTTTTTTTCTTTTTTTATTTATATTTATTTTGTCATGAATATTATTTTACTTTTATATTTATTTTTTTAATTTTTTATTTATATTTTTTTGTTTTATATGTGTATATAATTTATTTTATCTTTTTATCTACTTATTTTATTTTAAAATAATTTTTTATTTATATTTATTTTGTTCCCTCATAAAATTGTTTTATTAATCAATTATTTATTATTTATATTTTATTATGTAAAAATTAAACAAATATTTATTAATTATTATAATATAATAAAAGATGATACTAGAAAAATTACTCTTGATAAACGTTGTTAATTTTTTTGTCATTTGATATTTTTATAATATTAATTATTTTTGCTACATTACTATTTTTTTATGATATTTCATTATATATTCATTTAATAAAATTTAACGTTAAGAAATATATTTTATTTTTAGTATGTAAAATACTATCATTTAAAAATAATAATATTGATATTTATTTTAAAGTAAGTTGATTTTTAAAATAAATAGTTATTTTAGTGTGTGTGCTTACACACATTTTAATATCATTAAAAGTTTTTTTAACATATTTTTACATATTTAATAATATGTTAAAGAATATAATATATTTAAAGTATTATTTTTTTATATAGTCTTTTTTTTATGATTTATATTACTTAATCATTTAATAAAATTAAATTTAAAAAAATATATTTTACTTTTATTACTTAAAATAATATTATTTAAAAAGTAATATATTTTTATTGATGAAAAAATATAAAAATTTGTGATAAAAAAAATTGTCTTAAAAAATTCATTATTAATTTTTTATTTGAACGGTTTCTTTTATTAATATTTTATTATTAAATAACGTTTTCTCACAGTTAACTGAACCGAAACTGTTATAAGTTCAGTTTTTAAAAACTAAACCATAAAATAGTATACTGAACTTTTAGTAAAAGTGGATCAGTTTTTTTAAGTATAATATAGTACAGTTAACTATAGTACAGTACAGATCAGTTATTTTTGCCCAGCCCTAGTTGGTAATATAGATTTGCTGGGATCGAAAGCAAAAAATTCATCCTGTTCTTATATTTATTGCCTAACTTTTTAATTTTTATTATCTCCCAAAATTATCCATAATGAACAATAAAAGTTAAAAATGTTTTTACTGTAATTATAATGACGGATAAAAGGTAAATTAGTTTTAATAACTATTTTTTAGATATTTTAGTACAGCTGTATTTTTTATAGTAATAATCATTATATCAAAATATTTTATTTTTTATTGTTACGACAAAGCTACGAGCAGTCAAAAATGAAAATAAATATAATTAGAAATTTGCGAGCATTCAATCGTGATGCTCCAGAAAAATATAAATAATGTGATTTCATTCATTTAATTTTTTATTTCTTATAAAATAAAGAATATTTTGAAATTATTCTTAATTATATTTATTAAAGATGGGGTTCAAGTTTGAAAAGCAAAAGGTATTTAAAAATGTTAATTGACTTAATTAAAATATTTATATTTAAATTATAAATGTAAACAATTGTAATATTCTAGTATAGAGGAGTTACGTGTTAATTAAGTCATGAATAACTTTGGCAAAAAACAAATAGACATAAAACATTAGTGTTGTCTTGAAGATCTAACACTTTAGCAATGAAGTAATGCGATGAATATATAACATTATATATAATTTTGCTTTTTTCCTTATGGTAGTTTGCATATCACATCATTGTCTGAAAATAAATGAATTAAAGATACGAATGTAAAGATGAGTGTATTAAAATATTACACTAAAAAAATCATTAGCACATAACAGATTCATGTAAAGGACAAGATGCACTATTTCTTATAGAATGTCCCTTTCATAATGAGGTAGTCATACTTTACACATACATTTTCTATTTCAAAATGCGCCTGAATTTTATTTTCTTTTTTGGTTTGTATTTTTTATCTTACTATTCTAAAGAAAAATCATTTTATATCTCCTCTGTGAAAAATTTTGGATCTATTAAATGATTTCTGAAAGTTTGTCACCACAAATATTTTGTAATAGTGTAATTTTCACTCCCTTTCAATTTTAATTTATGATTTTTTTTTTCCAACAGATTTTCAAACATAAGATAAAACATCACAATAAAAAAATGAAACATCAAAATCAAAAAAATTATATATATATATATATATATATATAAATTAGTCATATCTTTATATAATGTGACTTGTCAAATTAACATAACCAGAATAAGAAATATGGGATGGACTAGAGAATGATTTTTAAAAGAAAAAGTCAACTAAAATATTATTACCACTCAAAATGAAAATCTAAACATATTTGTGTGAGAAAAATATGTTCAAGACTTTATGAAATTGAGAAACATATTATTAAAGGAATAATCATTCATGATAAACAAGAACAGATGGACCTATAGATGCATAAATATAGATGAAAAGATCATGAGACTCAGTTTCTACAGCAAAACCAAAAGAAAAAAGGGAAAGACAAGGGAAAGCTTTTGAAGATGCTCAAAAGGGAGAAGTACCTTTTGGTGATCTTTGTGATATTTCTTCCTTTTTTCTTTGCCTGTGTTGATGGTAAGCACTTTGTGCTGGTGCATGGAGCTTTTCATGGTGCATGGTGTTGGTATAAGGTGGCTGATCAACTGAAATCAGAAGGTCAGAATGTGACAACTCTAGATATGGCAGCATGTGGTGTGAATCCAAAGCAGAGTGAAGAAGTTGATTCAGTTTCAGAATACCATAAGCCTTTGATCACATTCTTGGCCTCTCTTCCTCCACAGGAAAAGGTCATTCTTGTAGGTCATAGTCTTGGAGGGCTATCAGTATCCATTGCCATGGAAAAATACCCTCAGAAAATCTCTGTTGCAGTTTTCATCACTGCAGCTGTTGTCACTCACAACCTCACCTTCCTTGCTTTTCTTCAAGAGGTATTGCTCTCACTAGTCACACATTTTCAACCATTATCTCAAGTTTATATCCAAACTCATGCTGCATAATCTTTAAGTATGTGTCTTTTTCTTTTTATATATATATATATGAATTAAACTAATTAAGATTTATTGCACCCTTTTACATATAAATGCACTGAAACACTTTGTTAATTTTTTATTTATTGTATAGACTATTGTGAATTTCTTTATATATATGTGTGTGTGTGTGTTTCATTTCTATCTACAAAAGAAATTATAATTATGAAATCATACAATTTGGGGAATCTATGTGTTAATCATGTAGGCAAATAGAAGATTGGGAAATAATTTGGTGGAACAATACTTCATATTGGATGGAAACAAAGCTCCAATCCTCTCATCAACTGGAGTTGAATTTTTTAGATCAAGATTGTACCCACTATCAACAACCGAGGTAAACATATTCAATTTCATATTTCTTTGACAGAGAATCATTCAAGCAATTGAAAAGTTAACGAATGATATATTTGAAAAATTGACTAAGTATAATCTTGTTTAAGAGGTTTTTAGACTATTCAGTAGTTACATATAGGAGACTATAAGTACGTTAAGACTAGATGACTAGTCTTATATTGTCTACTAAAACATGTATAGTTTGTTTGTATCGTATAGTGGTTATAGTTGCATAAATGCTCACAAAATCATAAATAAAATTTTCTAAGACGTGTTGACACATGGTCTTTAAGAATTTATCTGCAGTGTATTGCGCAAGTCTTCCAAAATACAATAGTTACTCAATTCTATACGTATTTTTCTGGTCAATATAGATGTGTGTCATGTTTAGTAAGTTATAACAAAATTTTTGTATATATAAGACTCTAGCCTTTGTATTGGGTTTTTTCTATGGTGTGTTTTTTCTTCTTGTTCCTCTGTTTACCTTCTATCAGTTTCAGAGTTTCAGCATTTGCAGCTGTACTTTATTTTTACAAACTGGTTTTGTGGAGTTTAGTTAAGTTTAAAATTCACTGCTTAACATGGTATCAAAGTTATAGGTAGAACTTACACGATTTTGTGAGATTGAATTAGACTGCATGATTTGATTGTGTAAACTTTATCTTTTGTGTATACAATGCATGGTTCCATTAGAAGTGAAAAGTCTGTTTACATATTATGCAGGATCTAACACTTGCAGTATCTGTGGTGAGACCTTTACCTCCCTTTATGAGTGATGTAAAATTATTGGAAAAACAAAGTGCAGTAAGCAAGAACAGGAATGGAAGGGTTTCTAAAGTGTTCATAATTGCTGAAAAAGATAATTTGATACCAAAGGACTTTCAAAGGTGGATAATTCAGAACACTGGTCCATTTGCTGATGTCAAAAAGATAAAGAATTCAGACCATATGGTCATGTTTTCCAAACCCAAAGAGCTTGCTTTAGAACTGTTAAAGATTGCTTACAAATATTAACTTCAATAATATGGTAATGTAATGTGCATCATAGAATAAAGACATGTTCATTGGACCATTATCATCAAAATATGTACATATCTCCACAGTGATAAGATATTGTCCGCTTTGAATCAAAGTCTCACGGATTTATTTTTGGTACCATTCCAAAAAATCTCTTATCAATAGAGGTATGTTATGTGTACATAAACTCATGTTTATCTCTTATTTTATCTGATGTGGGACTTTGTTTGTGGCTTGTATTGTATCGTAGCATCGTTAGTAGATATCGATTCCTGTAAAGGACAAGAAGCACTATTTTCTTATTAAATATATTCATTTGATAATGACGTAGTTGTACTGAAAGACTTAAAATACATTTTCTGTTTTTAATTTTTCTTTTCTGTAATTTTAATCCCAATATTTTAGATAAATAAAATTTTAGTTTATTTCTTAATTTTGTTCATATAGTATTTCGTTTATCTGGATTGAATCCTAGATCTGATAAACAAAAATATATATTTAAGTGCTTAAAATGCTAAAACACAAAAGAACCTTAGCAAAATTGAAGATCAAATCATAATTACAGACTTTCTAAAATAAGAACATTAAAAATTACAAAAAAAAAAAAGAATAAAAACATCAAAATCTCAAATTAAAAATTAATGAAAAACCGAAACTACAATTTCACCACATCTTTCTATAATGTGACGTATCAGTTAACATGCAATTCTTTTTTGTTTTAAAAAGTTAATAAAAACTTCATTACTTGTCAAAAGAAAAGTCTATACTTTTGTATGAGAAAAATATGTTAAAAGTCTTTATGAAAATGAGAAAAATGTTGCTAAAGAAATAACCATTCTTGGAAATACAAGAACAGATTATCCAGTATTTAAAGCAGATGAAAGATCAAGAGACTCAGTTTTCATGTTATTTTTTAATATAATATTGGAAAAGTTGTCCCATTGAAGATTTTTCCGAGCTTTTTTTTTAATTTGCAACGTTGCTATTTTATTAAAAAATCAATTTCCTAAGAGAAATTTTGATAAATATTTTAAATCTTTTGGATTATAAGTCTCATTTACAACGTTGTAAATAAAACACTTCATTCATTTCAAAACACCTTCATCCGAAGCCATTCTTTTCTCATTTCTCTTGATTTCATTTTTTCTCTTTTCTTATTTTTTTTAAAGATTTATTTTATTCTCTTTTAGATATATTTGTTAATCATGAGATTCTCAAAAATTCTGAAAAATTCCTATTATATTTTAAGTAGCTTCCACAATTAAGAACAGGGATTTATTATTTTATTCTCAGCTACTACAACAATTCATCCCTTTTTCTTAGCACAAAAAGCAAAAGAGGACCTCAAAGAACAAAGGGAAATGTTACAAAGTTGCTCAAATTCTTGTCATCCGAAGAACAACTCCCTGGCCACCAGGTACTATGACCAAACGAAAGGCTGGTGAATGGCAGTAACTTGGTGAGAGAGAGAAGTGAAACTTCATCAGAATCTGAGACAAAATCACCTTCAGTTCTATCATGGCTAAGTGCTGTCCAACACACACACGTGCCCCTATTCCAAATGGCATATAAGCTTGTGGAACCTTGCATGCTCCAAGCACCCCATTTGCAAATCTTTCAGGGTTGAACTTGTGAGCATCAGGACCCCAGAGAAGAGGGTCATGCTGCAGCACTGAGAGTGGAATCTGAATGTTCATTCCTTTTGGAATTTGTAACCCTTTTAGATTTACATCTTGAAGAGCTGTTCTAACAACAAATACTGCTGGTGGATACAGCCTCAAAGTCTCTTGAATCACCATGGTTAACTGCATGTGTAACATTATCATGCAAGGCCTCAAGCTGATGAGAAACAATGCTCATGATAAACATAAATCAGACTATTTCAGCAATTGATATTTTATCAAAACCAACTTTTGTTTAGACAAGTTTCTAGAAAAGTGGTTTAAGACAGATAGCTTCATTTAGACACAACACAGAATCAGCTCTTACCTAGGAAAAAAAGTGTGTATCAAGCAAGCTGAAAGGAAAGGAAGTTGGTAGAAAATAATAGTACGTTACAAAATTTATTCACGAAAACAACTTAACTTTCCAAAAAGAACCCTATATTAAATGTTTTTAAGAAACAGCTGAAATCAAAAATATGCTCTTGGCTTTTCTGCATGTAATAATACTGCCTATGATGCATGGAAACGATAAGTGTATCACGTATCTAAAATGGCAAAACGTTTAATTTGAAAATAATAGGATACAATATGTGATATATGCATATTAAAAAATAAACAATCTTTTTAAAAAAACGTAATAAATATGTGATTGCTATGGTAGAAATCCAAATTAAAATACCATGTATTAAATAATGTCAAAACAAAATATTATAAATTATTATCATCATGAAAGTAATAGTACTTTATAAATTAGATACTTCATTGATAAGTATCGGTAGAGTATCCTACATATTAGACTACCGCCCCTTTTATTCCAACAAAACCTTGAACAAGAAACTTTTACATAAAATCCTTTAGACAACGGGCCTATGGGTCTGCTTGAACAATAAATTTTTATAGAAAATGAAATGAGTTCCTTCATAAGCTAAGATTAGTTCATGCAAAATAAGAATGTAAAAAGATATGATAGAACTTCTACAAATTATTTTATGCACAAGGAGATCGGGATCCATTTGAAGTGGGAAAAAGGTACAATGAAAGTTCTCCAGCTACAGAGACATGATATGGTAATCATGCATTGTGTCCAATCTAAATCTCTGATGTAAAATTTCAAGGATCAAGAAAATTAAACCAAGGGAAGATGAATGTATCAGTTCCCTGTGTTTCATGGAAACATTTATCTTTATCACATACTGTGTATAACATACCGTTTTCAAGCTTCTAAGCATGTTTGCATCAGGAGCATTTTTTCCACAAACTTCAAGCACCTCAGCTCGGACACGGTCTTGCCAATCTTGATGCTCAGCTAACAGCATTAAGCACCATGATGCTGTGATGGCAGTAGTCTCATGTCCAGCAAAGAATATATTTTTGCAGTTATCTATCATAAACCTGTCACATGAGATGGAATCTGATATGAGGCCATCACCACCCTCGCAGTTCTTTGCACCCTCAAGAATCATTTGTAAGAGATCCTGCTCATGACTTTCCTCCAGACGTTGTTTTATGAGCTTTGCTATCTTTGAGTCAATCTCTTTCCCCAATCTCCAGATTTGTCTGTTGCTTTTGTTTGGCAAGTATCTAAAACAGATTACGGCACCACTTTTCACATTAGCAGCTACCAAGAACAAGAACAAGAAATACAAATGTGCAAAGACTCTTGGCAAAAGAAAAAAACATTGAACATTCTTATGACTGATGAGCATAAAATAGTCTTTTTAGTTGGCATGCATACCGAAAGCCTGGAATTCCAGCATGACGCTTGGACAAGAGAGTTTGAAGATCTCTTAACTTTGAGAATATTTCTTTTCCTTCAATGTAATTGCTCCCAAAACAAGCTCTGGCAATTATGTCAGCTGACAAACTTCGAAGATCTTCATCGATTTGAATCTCTGATACTGCTCCCTCACCTTCAAGTCTACCCTCCCAAGACCTTAGTGTTGTATTTGTTGAGTCCACCATCAGATTAACCATTGCCTTCAATATGATTTACAGCAAAAGCAATCGTGAGATTGGTATTGTATTACAGTATAGCTAACATTTTTTAGCTCTCTTATAGATTGCTTTTAGATTAGTTTTCTGAGTCAAAATGCTTCAACATACTCAATGGGTTAAGCCTTAACTACTCATTTGATCCATATATCTACACAATCTTTATGTAGCTTTTAAGGGTAGGGACACTTTTAAGGACCATGAACAGGGAAAACTTGTTAGGAACTTGACACTTTTGCATAAACATGCACTACCAAGGATCAAAGCAACATAAAGTTTTCATCTTTAGTAATCAAATTTTGATGAACTCCCCATTGATTTCTTCTTTGTGGAAAATGCAGCGTTCCTTTTCTCTTAAGCAGGATAGGGTAGGGTAGAATACACTTACCTTCACCTTAACAAGGAACAGTTCTGGGGCAATTATCTTCCTCTGGTGAACCCAAATTGACCCATTTGATGTCATTATGCCTTTGCCCAAGAGTGGCAACATATCTTTGGACAGATATGTAGGCTTCCCTAGATTCAAAGAGGTGTGCATGACCACTTCCTTCACCATCTCTATATCTGACACCACTAGCCAATGTATAGACCCAGAAGAAAACAAGTACATGGGACCTGCACATATGAAATCAAAATTTGGTCATAGAAATGATGGCAATAGAATCACATCAATCTGCCAATGCCAGGACACCAACCCTTTCATTTAATATTTTGCAAACCCTTTTCTGCTCTTCCTGCAAGAATTTGACCTTTTTCTGGGTTTTCAGTTTTTCTTTGGTGTCTTACAAGTTTTTAATGTGGCTTTGATTATTTCAAGTGAAAACTTGTCTTTTGAACACACCATTGAACCCATTCTTACAAACAAAATTGCAACTTTTTACCTGAAAATTGTGAAAACTTGATTCTTTCAGCCCTTTAACCAAAAGGGCCTTTTGAAGAGATGAAAATATTCTAGATTTTGGCGTCTAAGTAGTGAAATGCTTTTATTTTTATGGACTTTGAAAAGGTTTCTCTTACAGTTATAGAACATTTCCATCATCAGACCAAGAACAGAAAGAGTTCACAATAGACTCAAACCCAACTCAACTCAGAAAATGTAAAAGAGCCCAAAATGTCATGCATGCAAGCATGTGCACTTAGAACCATTCATCTGTTATAATCAGAATCTCACAAGAAAAAACCATTGAATGCAAAGAAGAGTGACTGTTGTCGATTCATTGCTCCAAACAAAAAGAAAGAAAACAACATGTTTATGAGACTGGCCAAAGTAATTAACTCACCATATTGGTTGATCCACTTATAAACATGAGGGAAGAGAGTGAAAGGCCAGTTGTGAGAAAGAGAAAATCCTTCATCTTTCTCTTTGACTTCAGTGGCTGGTGCTGCTGACTGAATTTGCAGCAAAATCTTCTTCATTTCTGGGATGTTGCCAAAGTAGAAGTGAGGAGAAGGCCCTTTAATCCCCTGCTTCTGAAGCTTTGCTCTCATTGATCTTGGCCTAAACACAAACACATTGAAGACATGAATCAACAACGCCAAAACTGCTCCTAACAAAATCTTCACTGTGTTCATTTCCATCACAATACACTCTCCTTCTCCCTCCTCCTTTGCTTGTTTTCACTTCAACAAAAGAAAATAACCATCTAAAGTCCTACTTTTTAAGAGTACACTGACATCACAGTAAAGTGCTTTTGTAACAGCATCTCTTCCCAAAGTCATTAAGTCATAAAATTAAATAAAGATCTTTTAACATTTCCAAGAATACTAACGTCACATTAAATTAGACCGAGACAAGGTAAAAAATAAAATTCATAAGATTCCAATCAAAAAGAAATTTATCTTAAAAATATGTGTTTCAATAATCATTAAATAAAAAGATGTATTTCAAAGATCTTTCAAATGAAAGTTGTTTCGATTGTAGGGGTTTAGTCGTCTAATACCTTCACGTTTTCCTTTTCCAGTCTCTCGGTCGTCTGGTCTCGCTTCTTACTTTTCGTCTCACTCCTCTGCGTGCGGGTGGGGGAGACCTGCCAAAGATTCTCCGATGCCAAAGTCAGTTTGAGAGTAACGGCGTTTTCAATAGAACAGTAATAAATGTGCAGTAAATGCTCCTCTCTACCACTCACCTTTGACCTGTATTAGGATAGCCCGATAAGACATTATGATAGTTCGGTAAGGTGCATGGATAACTCAGATAACTTGATCGAAAGTCTAGAGAGCTCGACAATGTGTTATCCGAGTTATCTAAATTGTTCATCTAGCTATGAGTTTTCATGCACCTTATTGGATTACTAAACTTTCCACCAAGCTATTTGAGTTCTCCATGCACCTTACCAAACTATCTGAACTTCATACCGAGCTATCCAGATGTCTTATTGACCTGGAGACACAATACACATGTCTTGCCGACTTTACTAAGCTATGGATGTGACATATCGTTTGTCATTGAGTTATCTTGCCGACCTGAGGACACACTACACATGTCTTTAAAAGGTGGCATATTGTTTGTCACATAAAAAAAATTAACTGAAGACTAAATCTATGATTTTTTAAAATGAGATAGACCTAAGGACAAAGTTTGGAAAATAGACAAAAACAAAAAACGTGTGATAGTTTGGTAAAGTGGATCTAAGAGGGAATGAATTAGATGAATTTGAGTAAATTTAAAAACTCTATGTCGTTTATTTTAATAAATTTTGAGACGAAAGTTAATGAAATTAAGAATGGAGTTTATGAAAAATTAGATGGAAGTAATAGAATAAAAAAATATTTTAATATATTAAAAATGTAAGATTAATTTTTGTGGTATTATTAATTTATTATTGATGAAAAATAAAAGAAAGTTAAACCTTCTCTCATTGAAGTCAATTCCCTCTCCTTGGAATCAGTTCCCTACTAAAACTAAAACAACCAACCATAACGGGTCATCGATGGCAAGATGTCAATTTAGAATAAATACATTTTATTCAAATCTCCTTATATCAACTAGATAAAGAATGTTCTATATCTTGCAAATATGTCGTCGAACTCACTCTCAAATCAATACATTCCAGAAAAAAAAAAACAAATTCATCACCCATAATCAGTGCATACACTAAATTAGAAAGGTTAAATAATAAATAATAAGGATAACCTTGAATCCTTGGTTCTTTTATTAATCTTCAACTTACTAAATAGAATAATCTTACATTATATTTTCATTTAATATTCTATAAAATATTTTAGAAAATTAGTAAGGGAATACAAAAGATAAAATATACTATTGTATTTACCAATACCCTCAACCATAGTTGAAGCTTTCTTATCACATAAATTTAATTTAGATTTTGTTAGCCACTTTTTAATATATAGTTGGCGAAATTATTATGTTAGAGAACAGAAAGAAAAGAAAAAATACGCACATAATCACTTTCTTCTTTCTTCTTCTCTGTTTTTTCTTTGAAGAGAAACATCATAAGAAAAAGAAACAGTGAAAGTGAAAGAAGAAGAAGGAAAAGAAAAGGAAAGAAAGTGGTTACGATTTCCCTAATGTAATGCATCATAAGAAATCCGAACTTCAGATCGGAAAAGAAAGCACCGGCGTCTCTTCCGATTTCAACCCGCTCCGCCACCACCCCAACCACCACCACCACCCTATCCCCAACCTCAACCTCCAAACCCAAACCTCAACAGTCCCCTATAAAAGACCCTCCCTCTGCAAATCCCCAATCCTCAACAGATTTCCAAAACCGTGCCGCGCCACCGTTCCCTCCGCCGCCACCACCACCTGGGTATCCTCCGTCGTCTCCCTCCGTTCCCGCCTACGCCTCTTAATCTTCTTCTCCCTACCCTTCTTCTACTTCCTTGTCTCCCACCCTACAAACTCCTTCATCCTTGATTTCCTCGCCGCGTTCTTCTTCTCCGCCGCGCTCTTCTTCTCGGTCAGCCTCGCCCTGCCGCGAATCCCCTCCATCCGCTTCTTCCTCAAGCCCGAGGCCCGGCCCGCGCTGAAGTTACCCGTGTTCTGGGCCCGCCCGGCCCAGCCCGAGTTTCAATTCTGCGTGGTTGCGTACCCGAACGGCGACGTTTACGAGGGGGAGTTCAGAAGAGGGAAGTGTTGTGGGAGTGGGGTTTACTACTACAGCATGAGTGGGAGGTATGAGGGGGATTGGGTGGAGGGGAAGTACGATGGGTTTGGGGTGGAGACGTGGGCGAAGGGGAGTAGGTACCGGGGGCAGTACCGCCAGGGTCTTCGGCACGGGTTCGGGGTGTACCGGTTTTACACCGGCGATGTTTATGCCGGGGAGTGGGCCAGTGGGCAGAGTCATGGCTGTGGGGTGCACACGTGCGAGGATGGCAGCAGGTACGTGGGGGAGTTCAAGTGGGGCGTCAAGCATGGCCTTGGACACTATCATTTTAGGTATGGAAATGGTTGGTGAGGGTGGGGGTGGGGGAGGGAAAGAGTGTGTCTATGTTTGTGTTTGATTGAAGTGTTTAATTGAACTGTTTAATGGAAGTGACGCTCTTTACGGTTTATAATTGGTTTTTTGTATTCTGAAAGTTCGAGATAGTAAAATTGGGTACGAGGTTGGTTTAATTGTTGCTGACTGGGGTTTGTTTGGTTTTGTGCTTTGTCTTTGGTTCTTTAGCTTTGTGGATTATGGGAATTTCTTACTTATGGACCATGTTTTGGTGGCCGTGTTATGTTTGTTTCTTTTATTGATTGTGTACTAATTGAATACCTCTTTGTTTTCGATTTGTTGTGTGTATATCTAAAGCTTTTGAGTTACTTTGGCAAGATGTTGGGCTTGATTTGGTAATGTACTTTGTCGTCTGTTTTGTTGTAGGCTTGCGGCAATTTCTTCAGACTTAACCTTTTGCTGCTTTCATGGGTTGTCTTAGGTTTTATTTTATAAAAAATGAAAGTTGGATTACCATCAATATACTTTTACAGTGCAAAGCATTTGCATAGAGGATGAACATATACAATTTGCTTCAGCAATGGCTTCTGTTTTGTCTAAAATACGTCGTAGGCATCTGAAATTTACTTGGTTCGGTTGTGTACCTATTGGTAGCAATTATGGAGCGTAATATGTAATGCAGATATTGCAAAGCAATTGCTTTGAGGTATTTTAGGATGTTAATTTCTATTGTATCTTTTTCCTGGAATAAACCAAGAGGTAAATAGACCTAGTATCAATAACATGTAACGGTAATAATGATAGTTTATTTCACCTGCATTGGCATTTGGCTGCCAATTGTCTAGATGTGTGGAAATAAATAAGTGGGAGTTTAATATTGAAATCAAAGATTAGATGAAGCAAGCATGAAGTTGGCTAAATTGCTTTAAATAGATGGCATGAGACTGATACCCTTGGTCCAAAAGCACCTGTATCCACTTCCACCTGCCACCCGGGTGGGGCCTCACTCAAGGGGAAAGAAGAAGGAAGGAAGAGGGAGCTAAAAAGGAAACACCACTTCTTTGTGAAAGTAAAACTAAATCACTATATTATAGAAAGCCACATTCATTAGTGGTGTATAACTACTAATCTTATATAAATCATCAGTCTGAAAATGCTTCCCTCTTATCCTACAACATTTTGAGTTTTAATGGGGGATATGAATCATGAAGTAGGTAAAACAAGCATGCTTCTGTATTTGTGGATGAGTAAAACCTAAATATATTAGAAGGGTTTCAGTAATGAAATTGGATTGGTGGATATCACTTGTGATAATTCATGTATTTGTTATCTTCTAAGAGTTTGAGGAAAATAGTAAACATTTTCCCTAGGAAAAGTAAAAGGGAAAGGAGGCAGACATAAAGCTTTTTATGATATTGTTTGAGTTCATTTTCATTATCTTAGTGAATAATCTCTTATGTCTTTCTGTAGAAGAAAGACCAATTCAAGGGGAGATTGGAAAACCATTTTGAGGGAATACATTATTTCCTTATGACTTTATATTCCTTTTTGATTCATTTGAATGAAAGATCATATAATTGTCTATGAAGTTGACAAAAAGTATGAAATCTAAAATGCAGAAAACACTGGACTTTAAAGTGTAAACATTATTTGTATGTATTCATGTTCTTAGGACTTATCTTTGTTATTGCTACTTTCAGTTTACAAGAGAAAGAGGTATCTGCTCCCAAGGATAGAATCAGTTTCAAAGGTGCTTTATACCTCTAAAACTTTAAAACAATAGGGTGTTCCATTATAATTACGTGGCATGTGTTTTCAAGGACACAGTCTCAAGTTCCTTTGCAAGAAGCTAATTCCACAACATGGCCTTGTGATCACATAGCAATAATTCCAACCATTTGAATGTCATGTAATTTAACTTTGCAAGCTTCTACAAGTGTGGTGTCTTTTCTTCTTCTCTCCATCTCCCTATTTATTCCACTGAAGGAAACCAGTCCGTAAAAAACAAAAAGCGTATTTGTTCTCTGATCAGAACTAGGATCTTAGGCATGCAGTTAACGAAATTTGGTGCTCCATCCTGGATGCTTGACCTTGAATATGGGTTCCTCTCTTTTAAGTATCATTGGTGTTATTAAATTGAATTTGATGGGACTTTATTCTGTTTCTTTTTCTTTGCTTACTGGTAATAGTATTTTTCTTTTGTTGTAACTAATTATTTTTGTTATCAGAAATGGGGATACATATGCTGGTGAATACTTTGCGGATAAGATGCATGGATATGGGGTATATAGTTTTGCAAATGGCCATTGTTATGAAGGATCCTGGCATGAAGGCAAAAGGCAAGGAATTGGAATGTATGCATTTAGAAATGGAGAAACCCAGTCTGGTCACTGGCAAAATGGAGTCATTGACACTCCCAGCTCACAGAGTGCCACCTATCCTGTTTCTCCTGTTGGTGTCAATCATTCCAGAGTACTAAATGCAGTGCAGGTACACTCTACATTTGTGACTTAGTTTACCTTAATTTATTGTTTAATGTTCTTTCCCGCTTATCATTAAAGGAAAAAAGACTTTGGCCTAGAATGAACAGTATGGATGATTACATTTTGTCATTGATGCTTTACTATTTTATTACAATGGCAAATGATGTATCAATCTTCTATGAGTACATTGCATTATCATCTTTTGAGAGATGCTTACGCTGCATTCCCTTCTCTTGAACATCTTAATAACTTTCAATATAAAAAAACTCTTAAACAATTGTGAACAATTACAAATGCACCTCCCAATAATATTTTACCTTTTTATATGGCTTTGATTATCACTAGCAATTAGCTTTATATAGCGGTATTATTGGTTTTGAAATTTCATCAAAATTTTATTTCATTTTTTAAGGTCATGAAATTGACATCAACAATCATGTCAAGAATCACAATGAAAGAAAAAACTCTAAAATGTTCTTTTACATTAAAATAGATGTAGCTTCTGTTCATCTTTCAAGGCTGGGGAATGTATTTAAAGTAAGAGGGTAAAGTGTAATTTAAGCATATCTAGAAGAAGAAATGTAAAATGTGTTAAGCTTTAATTATGTGCTTTGAATTTTTTTTATGACCCGAGTTATTGGTAATTCTGATTGATATCATGTATATCATAATACTTTCTTGTAGTTTTTTATTACTGAATCTACAAACTTGTTGGTAATGGTTTCTTTGGTTGTGTTTCTGTCTCCAAGGTTGGTTTCTTATCTGAGTGTGAATTGGTGCTTTTTAACTGAAATTCCAATTGAAAAAAATAGTGTTACATTATAGGAAAAATTAGCCAGAATTTTTACAGATTTCAGCTAGATTCAGGAGTTGTTGAATAAGATATTATGGTCAAAGCCCCCTATTTATTTAATAATCAATAAGGTGCCACTCGTTCTGTCCAAAGTTCTGACTGTATACAATTCTTTCATATTGACAAAGCTGAGAGAACGTTTTTTTTATATGCATCAAATTAGCCCATTTAAATAGAAGGAAAGAAAAGACAAAATTAACTGCAAACAGTTAGTTTTCATCACGAGCTTTCATTATTAATAATGTGTTTGTTTGTGAACAAACAGGAAGCAAGAAGAGCAGCTAAGAAGGCCTATGATGTGGCCAAGGTAGATGAAAGGGTGAATAGAGCAGTAACAGCAGCTAACAGAGCAGCCAATGCAGCTAGAGTAGCTTCTGTCAAGGCTGTGCAAAATCAAATGCATCATAATGTCAACAGCAAGAGCATTCCAATCCCCATTGTGTGAGGCTATCAGCTGAAACTTTTGTTACAGTAGAAATGCACGAGATTGTTGGAAAATGTCGATATTTTTAACTGAGCCATTTACACTGCCATTGTCACCACTGGCTGAGAGCAAGCAGATTTATTATCCTCTGCCATAAGTCATAGGGGGAGAAAGGGTGATGGCTTCCACCTGGTAAAAAAACTACATATTTTTTCCCTTTGCCTACATCTTGTAAATTTATGTAGATGTAAATGCTGGTGTGCGGGTGAAACCTCAACCCAACTCTGAGGTCATTAGAGCTGTAAAATTGATTTCTGTACTTTCCAATGCCTAGTGTCCATTTGGTTTGGGGTTTAGTAGATAGAATTGACTTGGAAAAAGGTTGAGAAAGAAATTCTACTAAATCAAGTTATATTTCAGTCACTGGAAAGTATTATAATTGATTTTCTATCAGTAGAAGAAAAGGGCTTGAGATTTTTTATAGCAATAGTGAGTTGCTTTTTACCAAACGGTATGAAAAACATGGATTAAAAATTGTATGTGTTAGGTATCCTCGTATAGAAACACGAGAAACAAGGGAATAATAATGTTTTCTATATTCAGTAATTCTGATGTTCATACAATTCAGAACACAGAGCCAAAACAGAGAGAATGTAACGAAAAGATCCTCCCATGATTTCCCCCCTGCCACCTCAGCCATTCTGTTACTTCAGAGTGAAGGACGTGTGCTTGTGGGTCCCCAAGTGATGGGTTTCCACTTCTTCCTCTCAAACCTGGTGGATTTTCCTACTCTGCTTTGCACTCTTTCTCCTTCATTCGTATGAGTATGGTAATATTTTTGGGTCAAGAATAAAACTATTTTTTGCTTAGATCTTGTATGAGTAATTGATATCATATTATAGTTCTAAGTGATGTAAGAACAGTGTCATTTCAAATACTTTATATTTATTACATTTTCCCCTCTTTTAAGGTATCAGATAGACGTGTTTATCAATCTTCATTGCTGTTGGTGATAATTGAACAGGGGGCAATGTGTCTGGGACATATACATCATCATCATCTCTTCTCTTGTCACCCTCACGCCATCTCTGTTAGAAAAAACAAAAACAAAGTTGTATCAGTTACATTTCAATTTGTTTCATGCATATAAAAACTCTGTAATGTCATACTTTGAAAGTAATGAAATTTTGAAGACATTCAGTACCTTAAGTGTCTTCATTTGCTCTCTGTCTTGTTCTTTGTTTGCTCCGATGTGTGGTGGCTCTGGCCGTCTCTGGTGGAAGAAGGTGGAACCGTAGCAGAGCGCTTCTCTCTGCTCTCTCTCTCTCTCTCTAAAATTTTCGACATTTCAAGTTCTCTCTCTTGTCACGTGGCAGCACTACTTTTAAACATCAGAGATATTTGGTTTGGCGTTTTCTCATTTTTGCCCCTAAGTCTAATATGGTATCAAGAGCATAGGCTGTATTTCCTGGTGTGTGTGAAGTGGGTGTGTGAAGTGGGTGTGTGATCTGTGACTGAAATTGTGTGTATCCAGAAGAGGCGAAAGAAGGTTTCTTTGGGTGTGTGAAAATCAAAGAAACTACAAGAATCTAGCAAGAAAGGATGTCGGGAATTGGAGGATTACAGGGACCATTACCAGTATTTGATGGAAAGCAGTTTGATGACTAGAGGCAAGATTCTTGCTCTACCAGTGTGTCAGCCCAAAGATCTTTAACAAGATCTCCAAGGCTGTTACTGCTAAGGAGGTATGGGACATCCTAGTGAAGACCTATGGTGATGGAGACAAGAACAAGAAGGTGAAATTGCAGGCACTAAGAAGACAGTTTGAGATTCTAGTCATGGATGAGAGTGAAATCGTGGCAGAATATTTTGACAAGGTACAAGAATTGGTGAATAAAATGAGGGCGTGTAAAGATGGGATTTCTGATGAGTATATTGTTGACAAAATCCTGAGAACTCTAACATCCAAATTTGACCATGTTGTGGTGGCTATTGAGGAGGCTCGAAATATGGAGACCATGGAGATTGAGGAGTTGTTGCACTCATTAAAGGCTCATGAGTATCGCATCAATGAGCGCAAGCAGTGTCAAGAGCAAGCCCTACAGGCCAGATCACAGTTAAAAGGCACGAAAGGGTTCAAGAAAGGAGGAAAAGGAGGCAAGAAAGGGAAAGACTCACAGGACCAGCAAGGGGAAGAGTACAATCAGTCAGGAAAGGTGAAAAATCAGAAGAATGCAGATGGAGAATGGAATTTTGACGAAAAGAAAGTCAAATGTTACAACTGCTAGAAATATGACCACTATGCTAAGGAGTGCTGGAAGGGAGAGGGGGCGAAAAATAAACCCAAGAAGAGGGCTAATCTGGCCCATGAGGAAGATTCAGACTCTGAAGCAGTAATCTTGATGGCCAATACTGATGAAAATCAACCAGAAAATACCGTGTGGTATTTAGACTCTGGATGTTTCACTCACATGACCGGGAGAAATGATTGGTTTGTGAGAATGCATGGGGTTGGACATGGTAAAATTAGATTTGCAGACAACAGCAGCTTGGCTGCATAGGGTTCTGGCAGGGAGGTTTTGAGAGGTGAAGATGGAAGAGAAGTGATAATTGAAGAGGTACTGTATGTACCTGGCTTGAAGACCAACTTGCTAAGCTTGGGGCAACTTTTGCATAAGGATTACATGATGAAAATGGAGAACAATTGTCTTAGTGTTTTCAACCAGAATAGGAAGATTGTTGTGCAGGCTTAGCTGTCACAGAACAGAACATTTAAGGTGGTGATGGAGGCAGTAAATCATAAGTGTTTTACTGCAACAGAGAACAAGGAGGAATGGCTGTGGCATCTCAGATTTGAACACCTAAACTTTAAAGATCTATCCCAGTTAAGTCAAAAGAGGATGGTGATTGGCTTACCAGAGGTGGACATCCCAAAAACAATGTGCAAGGAGTGTGTCCAATGCAAGCAGACCAGAGGCAGATTTCAAAAATTCTTACCCCAGAAATCTGCAGAGAAGCTTGGGGTGGTCTATTCAGATGTGTGTGACCCTATACAAGTAGAAACACCTGGGGGCAGCAGGTATTTCTTATTGTTCATTGATTATTGGACCAGGAAATGTTGGGTCTACTTGTTGAGAAGAAAGGGGGAGGTGTTACAAATGTTTCAGAAGTTTAAAAATGTTGTTCAAAGATAAAGTGAGAAGAAACTGAAAGTCTTGAGAACAGATGGAGGAGGAGAGTACCACTGATTTCAAAACTATTGTGAAAGAGAGGGAATAGTTCATGAAGTTACCCCTTCCTACACACCACAACACAATGGGGCAGTAGAGAGGAAGAACAGAACCTATTGAATATGGTTAGGTGTATGCTGAAGAGTAAAGGGCTGCCTAATTTTCTATGGGGTGAGGCTGTGTTGACAGCCACCTACATTTTGAATTTGTCTCCAACAAAGAGACTGAATAGTATTACACCCGAGGAGGCCTGGACAGGAGTGAAACCAGATGTCAAACATCTGAAGATTTTTGGTTCTCTATGCTACAGAAACGTACCTGATCAGTTGAGGAAGAAGTTGGATGATAAAGGGGTTTCATTGATTCTGGTGGCTATAATGCTACGGGTGGATATAAGTTGTATGATCCTACAACAGGAGCAGCTTCTATCAGCAGAGATGTTGTAGTTGATGAAGCTGGGATATGGCAGTGGGAATCAAATTGGAAAGAATGACCAACCATTGTGTTGGAGGATGAACTTGCAACAGTGGAGTCAGAGGCATGCAGGAGGGAGGAGAGTGTTAGAAGATCATCTAGAATCAGTCAGCTGCCAACACACCTGAGAGATTATGATCTAGCCTATGATGCAACCATTTCATCAGAAGGTAACTTTGTTCGCTATGCTTTAATAGCAGAAGCTGAACCTGTGGAGTTTGATCAAGCAGTGAGGGACGAAAGGTGGTACAAGGCTATGCAGGAAGAACTAGATTCAATAGTGAAGAATCAGAACTTGGAATTGACAAAGTTGCCTCCCAACAAGGAGCCAATAACACTGAAATGGATTTATAAGTCCAAGATAAATCCACAAGGTGTGGTGATTAGGTACAAGGCCAGATTGGTGGCCAAAGGGTTTTTACAGCAGACTGGGATAGACTATGGAGAGGTGTTTGCACCTGTGGCCATAATAGAGAGAATTAGATTGGTGGTCTCCTTGGCAACACAGTTCAACTGGACTTTGCATCAATTAGATGTAAAGTCTGCATTCTTGAATGGTAACCTGGAGAAAGAAGTTTATGTTCTTCAGTCTCAGGGATTTGAAGACAAGAGACATCCAGATAAGGTGTACAGATTGAAGAAGGCTCTATACAGGCTCAAGCAGGCTCCAAGGGCCTGGAATCGGAGAATAGATGGGTTTATGAGCAGCATTGGGTTTGAGAAGTGTGCTTTTGAACATGGAGTGTATGTTCAGTGTTGTCAGGATAATAGGAGAGAAGAGAAGTTGATATTGTGTTTGTATGTGGATGATCTGTTAATCACAGGGAGCAGTGAGGAGAAAATCACTGATTTCAAAGTTCAAATGTTACAGGAATTTGAAATGAGTGATTTGGGGCGGTTAAGCTACTTCCTTGGGATTGAATTTACCAAAACTGATGGTGGAATTTTGATGCATCAGTCCAGATATGCATTGGACATGTTAACTAAGTTTGACATGCTTCATTGCAACTCTGCAAACACTCCAGCAAAGGTGAGTTTGAAGCTGGAAAAAGACCATGAAGAAGAAGTTGTTGATCCTACTGAATACAGAAAGATGGTTGGGAGCCTAAGGTATCTATGTAATACTAGGCCAGACATCAGCTACAGTGTAGGTTTGATTAGCAGGTTTATGCAGAATCTAAGAATTTCTCACTTGAATGTTGTTAAACGAATCCTGAGGTACTTAAAAGGTACATACACCTTTGGAATATTGTTGCCGAGAGGGGAACCAGGAGGAGAGGTACGAATTAATGCCTACTCAGACTCAAATTGGTGTGGGGATAAGGGTGATAGGAAGAGTACTACTGGGTACGTGTTCTTTTTTAGTGGAGCACCAATTTCATGGAGCTCTACAAAAGAACCAGTAATGGCTCTTTCATCCTGTGAGGCAGAATACATTGCTGCCTGTGAAGCCACGTGTCAGGCAGCTTGGCTGTGTTCATTGATGAAAGAATTGAAGATGGAATTAGAGGGAAAGGTCTAGGGATGGCAACGGGTCCGGTCGGACACGGGTAGTGCCTATCCGCAACCCGACCCGCCGGATAAAATTGTACCAGCTACCCGACCCACAACCCGTTTAAAAAATACTTGCAGGTATTTTAAAACCCGCGGATACTCGCAAAAAATAAAAAAGAAAAATTTAATACATATTTAAAATAAAATTTAAATAAAATTACATATAATATATATATATATAATGTAATAAAAAAAAAAATATATATATATATATATATATATAATGTAATATAATATAAATTAAATATAAATTAAAATTTAATTTTAATTAAATTTAACCTAATAAAATATAATTTTATTTTATTTTATTTTTAATTAATTTAATTTAATTTAAAAATATATAAAAAAAATTTAATTTTTTGCGGGTAGCGGGTACCCGTAGGGCGGGTAGTATACTACCCGTACCCGACCCGTTTAGAAGCAGGTATTAAAATACCCGCTACCCGTTACCCGCGGGTAGTAAATATTCGCGGATAGTTACTACCCGTCGCGGATTTTACCCGCGGATACCTGTGCCCACGGGTAAAATTACAATCCCTAGGAAGGTCAGACTACTTATGGACAACAAGTCAGCCATAGACCTGGCCAAGCATCCTGCATCGCATGGGAGGAGTAAACACATTGAGACTCGGTTCCACTACATCAGGGAACAAGTCAGCAAAGAGAAGCTCGAAGTAGTACACTGCAGACATGAAGACCAGATTGCAGATATATTCACTAAGGCGCTTAAAGGTGAATGCTTTCTAGTTCTTAGAAAGCATATCGGAGTAAAAAGAGGTGGAGATCGGTGAAGATTAACAGAAAGGGGTTACGAAAACCTAGGGTTTTTCGTCGCAGAGAGGAGATCTACTCAGAGGAAGATGTTTTCACGATTTCAATCGGTAAAAAAACAGTTTAAAGCTCAAAGGAAACTTTTTACTGATTATTAATAGGCGGAAAAGGCGTAGAATCGGAGGAGATGGAGTTTTCATGGATTCAATCGGTGAAAAAAAGGGTTTTCTTCGAAAATCATGTTTTTAAAGTTTTTATTTAGGAGGAGTGTTAGAAAAAGCAAAAACTTTGTATCAGTACATTTCAGTTCGTTTCATGCATATAAAAACTCTGTAATGTCATACTTTGAAAGTAATGAAATTTTGAGAAGATATTCAGTACCTTGAGTGCTTTCATTTGCTCTCTGTCTTGTTCTTTGTTTTGCTCCAGTGTACGGTGGCTCTGGCCGTCTCTGGTGGAAGAAGGTGGAACCCTAGCAGAGCGCTTCTCTGTGCCCTCTCTCTTTAAAACTCTCGACATTTCAAGTTCTCTTTCTTGTCACGTGGCAGCACTACTTTTAAACATCAGAGATATTTGGTTTGGCGTTTTTTCATTTTTGCCTCTAAGTCTAATAATCTCATCATTCCCTTCGTACCATCACCTCTCCATCCACGTATGTTGCCATATATTTTTAAGTCTTTTAGCATCATCTTAATTTCACAATTACATCACTTTTGTCTACATTTGTTTGAATTTTGTAAAAGCTATTTTGAATAAAATTGAGTCTAAATTATGAACGTCAGTAAGACAAGTTTTTTAACTTTAAAGTGGTATGTTATTTGTACCTATGATCTTGAATCAATATAGCCTGTCTGTTATATTCTTTCTCAGTTTCTTTCTTTACATTGTTTGTTTGAAGTGTGATTTTGGATTGAGAGGACTAGCTGAGAAATAATTGAACACTAAAATTGTTTTGCTTGAGAAAGGGGAAAGAATGGAAAAAGAATATTGACATAGACTTAATGTTAAAAAATTATCCTTTTTGTCTTTGAAATACACATTCGTTTTCTTTTTCTTTTTCTTTTTTTTTCACTTTTATTATTCAAATAATTTAAAAATCTATTTATTTTTTACTCATTATCTCTTATAGTATTTATCTCTCCCCCAATTCTTTCTTTTTTTATTACTCAAATATCAAAGACTTTTTAGGACATGAAGTGATGGATTGTTAACTACCAAAGCTTCGTGTACATGTATAAAGATTGAGAGAAAATTAACTGGGATGAAGTGCAATGAAACTAATTATTTTATTCTTTAGCTTCATGGTTATGACAATAAAAAGATCAATTTCATTAGAAAATAATATTAAATGAACTTTGTGCTATCTCATTAATTTAAATTAAATGTTGTGCTTGAACAATTAGCATTGTGGTTATATGATGACCTGATTGATTGGGATTCATCACATTTCATGGTATAACTTCGTGTTGTGCAAATCAAATCATTGAGGTCACTGTCTAGCTCACTCACAGGCAAATTTACATAATTTTATAGGTTTAATTATGTATTTGATATTGTATGTTTGGGTTTCTTTTTTTAATCATGAATTGTTATGTAGTATTTATTGTTAAAGTTAATTAATACTTTCAGATTTTAATGTACATACACATCGTCTTTTACATATGGTTATTCTATGTATCTGAGTTTTATTCCTCTAAGTTAGTATCTACGATACATTTTAATCATCGATTTTTTAAAAAAAAAATTGTTAGTTGTGGCTGTTGTAACAATGCTACGAAATTTGTGTAGGTACTTGTTAAACGTAAGAACGTTTGTAAAGGAAGATATTTGGGGTAGTTTATATTAAGATAACTAAATATACTATTTATATTAAAACCCTAAAAGTCAAGCACAAGCATAAAATATAAATCATGAATTACTTTAACCATTTTACATTGGCATTTATCCCATTGAAACCATTCTTAAATTTAAGTTTGAAATAACACTTTTTACTCGTTTTTGTCTTGCAAACGCCACTCTTCAAATTGGAGATTTTTAAATGAGAAATTACATGGTTCTTATTTAAAAAACTGATGAGCTTTGGTAAAGAAATTGATAAGCTTTATCTTTTTCTTCAATGTGCTAAAACTCCTTCAGCCGTTGACTCATAATCAGTGTACTACGAAACCATTGTATTTCTATGGAGTACTATAACATTCCTCTACAAACATATCAACATAATTCATGTTGGAAATGGCTTCTAAATGTTTGATTACTTACACTTAATTACCAAAATGAAGTAATAAAATCCTACCTTCTTACATAAACAATAATAATTAAGCGCAACGTGAAACCAACAATGAAAAATGAACCAAAAACATAACTATTAAGATGTAATTCGCATGAGCTACATGGACAAAACATAACTATTAAGATGCAAAATGTTATTTTCCTTTAGAAGAATAATGCCCAGTTAGTTTCGGTCATACAACCAATAATATTTAAAAGGGGTTCGTAAACTACAAGAATTAGACGTATAAAAAAATGTGATGATTTCTTTAATTTTAGAGTTAGACCAAAAAAACCAAACATAAATAGATCCAAGGACTAAAATCCCATAATTTTACCATCCAATGACAAAAAACTAAAGAGCATTTTTGAATGATAAAGTGCATAGTTACTGATATATCCTGAACAAAGACACTCAAAATTGTACTCTAGATCAACTACTCAAACAAAGTACGACGACTTAAAATAAGCAGCAAAATTTATGCATTGAAAACAAAATGAAAGGTGTAAACTGCATTTAACTCTCGGTCTGCTCCCTCAACCTTCGAATGGTGCTTCGGACAGTCACGGCACTGGCAGTACTGTCAAGAAGAATACGGACAAGCAAAACATATCTTTAACTACCATACAACAAGAAATAATTACAAGTAGAAGACAGTATAGGAAGATTCTTACTTCAATGTGTAAGCACCTCCAGCCTTCACTTTTCCACAGTCTTTGCATCCCCAAATGCCAACAGCCTTCCTCTTAACAGCGTACTGAAAAACAAACACACCATCAAATACTGATCTTAGGCCACAGTCAAAGAATATGGCTTATTATGTCCAGAGTCTTATATATGGCATATGGGAGAAGGCGAAATTCTGCTATATAAACACATGGATTGCAGCGCAAAGCACAACCGTTGCAGGACTCTCTTCACAAATTGCAACTGGGAGTTACCAAAATCTTCTCAATGGCACCGGACCAATACTTAATAATGATAAATTACACTAAACCGGAATAAAAAATTGTTTAATTCAAACAGGTTTAGCTCCCAAAAATTAGGGAGATGGGCTTGGGTTGTACGAAAAACATCACAATCAAGTTCCAACTTTTGTACTCATTTAAGATGTATAATGTTTTCAAACAGTTAAGTATACTCTATTAATGACAAAACAAGTAAACTTAATGAATATTATGTATATAAAATAAAATGGCATTATACATTGCAAAATATACTACTACTAGAATGTTATGCTTCGTCAATTCGACAATCTAACTATACATAGCGTTACAATCTAACATGTTCAACGGGGCATATCAAGTACGTTGTACTGTCTTGGTCATGTTTGGAATCAAATACCAAGTAATGGAAATGTCAAAATTTTGGGTTAGTTCGAACAAAAAATATATATCATTCACCACCCTCAATCAATGGAAAACACAAAATACATAATCAAAATGATGATTAAAGAACTAACCTTTCCACAGAACTCACAGAAAAATTTACTGTGCTGACTAACTTCCATCTTCTTAATTTGCTTCCTTAAACTAGCACCATATCGGGTGCCTGAAATTTGACAACACAACCATAAATCATCACCTCACTTTAATATATACATAATTATCCTATAGTGAACTTGTCTCCAACAACTAAAACGGGATTAAAAGAAAAGAAAAAAAAAACATTTTTTTTACTCTAAACTCACTATCATTCAAAATTCACTTTATGGTAACTTCATCGTTACAATCAAAATAAACCTTAAACCCTAGATCAAACACAGAAAACCTTCAGCAAGAATCGAAACCGAACACGTACCGTATTTTCCAACAATACCGGCCTTCTTGGTTCGCTTGGTCTGTTTCCATGCACAAAAACGATAATCACGTTAAAATCTGGGATTGGAACAAAGCTTAAGGTTTCAGAAACGCAATACCAAATACCAGAAAGAGGAAGAAAGTACCATTTTCAGAAGCTGTGAAAAGAGAAGAGTGAAGGAGTTGCAGAGTTGAGGTGTGTGGCGATTCTGCAAAACTAGGGTTTGAGAAGAGTAACAACACCTTTTAGGGATGCCGTAATGGGCCTATGCGAATTCGACCCATATTTTAAGCCCAGTCCAGTTCGGCTTGCCCCAACCACCAAAAATTCAAATGTTATTTTTGCCTTTCAAATAAATAAATGAGATTCTTCGAAATTATAATTATATGAAATATCAAATAAGTATTATTAATGAATAAAATATACTAAGACTAAAAAATTACAATGAATAAATGTCTTCAATTTTATAAATTATATATTATAAATTATATTTTACCTTTATATTAAATAATTTGAATGGTTATATAAGACCATTTATAATGAAAATTGGTAACTTATATTAAAGAAATATCGAATATAAATTCCAAATTCGATATAAAAAGTTATAATTTGAAAATTTTAGACAATTAATTACATCAACGTAAAGAATTTATCACTTTACATTATTGGAATTTCTTTTTGCTAATTATAAGCGTAAAAAATATGAGTAAAATTGGGGGAAAATATAATGGGAAAAAAAGTAGGAAACATAAAGTGTTAAGTTGTATTATGGATAGTGGAAAAACACATTTTTTCCATAAAGGTCTCCATATTTTTATTAAAAATAAAAAATTATTAAAAATAAAAATTGTAAAAAAAAGGTGAAAATTAATTAGTTAGTTTTTAGTTGAGTGCCTGTGTAGTTATTTTTAACTATATATTGTAAAATTATTTTAAAAAAAAAGTCTCACCTCTTGTGATTTTCTTTTCCAGTTTTATAGTTTTCATATTTCAAATAAAGAAAACAAACTCTTGGCATGAAATTTATTGAAAACTATAAAATCAATAGAGAGAAAGCTATCCAAAGCATAAGTTCTGCCATTTTTTTTATATATCCAATAATTTTAAACTAACGAGAAAGAATAAGTTTTAAATAGTGTGTTATTAATACTTCCATTAAATTAGTTTCCATTTAAAATATACTATTTTTTTTTCATTATATTAAAGAAAAAACTATTAATAATAAGATTATGATTTAAAAAAATAACATATTAAAAATTAACCTAAATTCCACATGCAAACCACCTATATTTCATGAACTAACAAAAACAATGTTTTCTTAAATGATAATAAAGTTTTGAGTAAAGTTTTGTGTCGACATTATTTGTACAGATAAAAAGAACAAAAGCAAAGTAGACAAAAGTACAGTACATTTATGCATTGAATGTTCTTACATTAAGAGAATGTTTATACATGATTCGTAGTATGACACTACAGGAAATGCGCGTTTTTCCGGTTGCTTTTTACCCATGGCCTAGGAGCCCTCGGTAATGTAGTGGTGATTTCAATTACCGACGGCTTATAGGCCTTCGATAATATCTTCGAAGAATTTTAAGTTGTTCCCTCTCTGCAATTCATTTTCCCACCAGCCCTAGTTTTCGTCCTATTCTTCATCGCCCAAAACCCTTCCCTCCAACCCTTCCCATTTGCTCCTCCAACGATACCAAAGCCCTAATCTTCCTCTCCTCTGCCCAAAGTTTAGAAATTCCCCCTCTCCTCTGCCAAATTTCAGAAATTCCTCCAATGATACCAGGGCCCTAGTCCATTTTTGGTCACTCTAAGTCGTTCTCCCACGGAGTTGTGGTCATTGGTGGCGTGGTGTTTCCGGCAGGGTGGTGGGTCGTGCTAGACGGCGTTTTGCAGTAGTGGTGGTGGGTCATCGAGGTTGGCTTGACGGCAGCATTGGGGTGATGTGGGCTTGTTAAGTTCGTGGTCGTGGTCTGCAGAGGCTGGCATCTTCGTTCATTTTTCTTTCGAGGTAAGTTTTTTTTCAAAATTGAATTTTTGTTGAGAAGAAATTGTACTTGAATGATGCTTGCTTTCTTTTTTTTTCATTTTCATGTTGTTTTGTCTCTGTCATTGTGTGTATGGTAGAAATTGTGTTCTTTTTGTGTGGCCTTAGAGTTTCTGAAGGTGCCAACATTCTTTGGATATTAGTCGTTAAGAATATTTGAATGAATAGATTCTTGGATGCTTAACTGGAAACTGCGATTAAATTCAACTGCTTCCTTCTTTAGGCACCACTAGTGTGAGTAACTAACTATTATAGGTGTTGGTTAGTACTAATATTTTCATTATGAGCTTAGTTTCCTGCATACAATTTGTGGTTCTCTTCACACATTGTTTTTATGAATTGTGTCATCTTTGAAATAGTATATTCCATTATTCATTGTTTACTATAGTGCTAAGAGCTTTTATTGCTCTGTGTATAATGTTAGTATTGACTTTCAATAACGGGAAAATTGCAATTTGAAAAGAGAATAGAATGATGTCATTGATATTTCAAAATAATATCACAGGTATTTCTATCATAGTGCAAGGCTATATGTATGGACATAAATCACCCAAATAATCAAAAATTATATCCTGATAATCAGGTCTAGCTTCCTGGACAGACTCCTTTACAGACTCCTTTGATTCAAGGGATTTCAAACCTGATACACTAAAATGATTTACATCTAATTTACAATATCCACATTTTCAGCTTCACCTCCTCTCCCCTAGTTTTATTAATATAAGTCTTCCCATTCTTAGCTTGGTAATTGGATCATTGAAACTGAAGCCTTTCATCCCCTGTGTTAGACATGAGTTATTTGCTCTCTGTATGAAACACACTAAGTTTTCTTATAGCTTTTCCATGATGACGTGTAAAATGATTATTTATTTCATCATGCTTTGTCCTATACTCCTATCATGCTTGTAGGACTGAGTTTTATTAATCGTCAACTTCTGGTTATAATGGAGCTTAATGAGACATACTTACTTGACTTCCAAGTTCCAAGTCATTTAGGATAACTCTTATCCATAGATGCAAAAAAACTCCTTGAATAATATATTTTAATTTTTATTCTGTAGATGATCTAGCTACTGTGTTGTGTTCTTACCTTTTCATGTTGATGAGGTGTTTACACAAACTCATATTCGCAAAGGGGACTGGCGAATATGTTGATGAGAGGTCTCGCAAGACCATTGTAAGTAAAATTTTTAACAACATTCAATTTTGTATTATTTTTTTCTGTTTCACACTTTCAAATTCATGTTATTAACGTTTTCTATCTTATTTAACAGGAAGATTTTTCTGCGAGATTGATACAGGCGAGATCAAAGGGGGGATCTGCTCTTGATGCTAACTCTAGAGTAGATGTTGACGATGAAATGATCACGACCTAATGTTGGGTTGAGGTCGTTGGGGGGAAGAAGAAAGAACGACTGTATGGGGTAAGACAACTTGCCTCCCATTATAGTGCTGGAAGAGGAGGCATATTCAGACATAAACCATCTACCTCCGACACATCTGACCACAACAATGTCGTTAGTAAAGAGGATTATGATTCACTTCTAGCCAGATTTGACAATCTTGAAAATATGGTCAGGACATTGATACCTCAGCAAGGACAGTCCGCCCCATCATCATCCCAGCAGCCATGCCCACCTCAGCAGCCTTCCTAGACCACACCTGTGCAAGAAGAAGATCATGATGATTATGATGAATATTAGACATTTAGGAACTTTTGAAAACATCAGAAGTTAGGTTTTTTACTTAAAAACTTTGTTTTGCATTTAGGAACTTTTGAAACTTAGAATGATTGAAGTATTCTTAATGAATATGAATGTTGAATGATTGCATTTGAATTGCCTGGATGAATTGGTTGGTTGAATTGATGTTTATTGATTATTGATTGGTTATTTGCAGGTCCGGATATAATGCAGAAAGAAATTGCACTGAAAAAAATAGTGCATGTTACCGACGACCTAAAGTCGTCGCAAAAATAGCGAGTTTCGTCTTCAATTACTAAGGGTCTTTGCCTCTCGGTAATACCGACGACTTTCTAGCCTTTGGTATTACCGAAGGTTTTTGCTCGTCGGTAATACCGAAGGCCCAAAAGTCGTTGGTAATGTTTCTGACATGCATATTATCAACGGCTTTTTGGTTGTCGCTAGGCCGTCAGTAAACACATTTTACCGACGACTTTTTGTTATTACCGAGGGCTTATGGTCGTGGGTAAATCCCTTATTTTTTGTAGCGAGTTTGTGCTTTTAAAAGTAGTATCACAATTAATAAATTATATATCATTTACTTTTATTTTTTCTAGACACATTTTTGTCAAATATTGTTTAACCTTTTATATCTGACACGTCATTGTTTATGTTGCTTGCATTTAACAAAGGTTTTCTAATATGCACTTCGCTTGGACACTTTACTTTAGTAAATGATATTTCGTTAAGTGTGTTGTATATTAAACTTTAAAACTCGAGTTGGTAGACAATCTAATCTCTCTAGACGATCTTGTCTTAATAACAAGCTCCCAAAACTTTCTCAACCTGGCTCTGATACCAAATGATGGAAGCAACACCAACAATTGAACTTAGCAATAAGAACAAGGTACCAAAGTGTAAAAGGTAAATTGACATAATTGGAAATAATCATTAGAATAGGAATTTAGCTATTGAAACATGCTTATAGTCATTAAAATATATGTCAAAATGAAACTATGATGAAAAAAAATAATACAAAATCAGTGGTTGAGTTCATAAACAATAAAATTAGCTTGCTATTGAGGTTTCAAACCCTAATTTTACTCTTCTAAATAATTTAATGGATGCAAAAAGAAGGTATAATGGATGGAAGATTGCACATATTAAAAGCAAATCTCAAAATAAAATCCTAATTAGGTAAGAACAACAAAACATAGTACAAAACACTAAAAGGGCAAGCATAAATTAACACTAACAATAAGAATTGCAACAAATTAAATAAATGGACATGTTTAATTGGTAAAAACAAAGACCAATTATGGAGAACTAAATTGAAATTGAAAAAAAATAAGGAAAGAATTCAAAAACATGAAAATAAGATTATGCTCTCATCCTCCCAATGTAACCTCTTTTCCAATCACAATAACCATTCAAGTTGGGACAAAGGGGCTTACAGTGACAATCGATAAAGGACAATTAGTAGTGTTTGTGATGGGTCACGGTTGACCATGGTACTCGTTGAAATGGATGCAACGGAATGAAGGAGATGAAAAGTGGTTTGGTATGGTGCAAAGGAAAGTAAAAGTGGAAAGTAGAAACCCAAGAAAGGCTAAACCTAACTAAGGAAGGGGGCTAGAAGAGGCTGAAAGACTTTCTAATCATGACTCTCAAAGAAGAGGAACTCTAGAGTGCTCTAAACAAGATTTCTCTATTAAAAAAAAGTCTCATACAATGGTGAGGAGCATGACATTTATAGGAAGCCAAACTCTTTGTTATGCAAACTGTAAGTCCTGAACTTATGTCATGATTCACAAATCCATTTACAAGTGGCATACAATTTAAGACTCTGGTTGTAGACGTCATTGAATGTTTGAGTTGTTTGGGAAGCTTGTTTGTTTTATATTTAATTAATAAAAGTGTTATGTTATTTGACTAGTCAGAGTTTAGTATGGTGGGTAAAGATCTCGTGAATATGCCTAGGTGTTATGGAAAATAAAATAAAATAATAATTAGTGGAGTCAAAAGGAAATAAGTGAAATAAGATGTTTTAAATAGATATAAAATGAGTATGATATTAGTGAAATGAGTTTGGCTTAGTGATTATGTTTGTGTGTTTGTCTATCTGACTAGTTTACTTATGTTCAAACCTGTCTCACAATAAAACTATGGTATTTTATTTTGTTCCTTTTTTTTTGCATTGGAATTTTTTTTTTGAGTTGGGCTACGGGGCCCATAAACTGGTTAGGGCAGAGTGAGGGTCAAATTTTAGGAGGTTCATTTCTTCTTTCATCCTTTTTCTTGTTAGTTTTCTCTTCTCCCTTTGTTTTCTTCTTTTAATTTTCAAAAACCCTGGGCCATAGGAAGAAGAGAATTCAATGCTACGTCAAAAAATGGACAAGGGGAAATTTATGAGAGTAAAGCATGGTTTTAAGGGAGTAATGGAGAAGGGGGATCCAAGGTTAGGAGTTTATTTTCTAAGGTTTGATACTTTTAATTAAGGGTGATGGAGGAAGTCTATATATACAAGGTTTAGCAAGTGAGAGTTAGAGGCACCAAAGCAAAAGTTTTAGAACTTAAGAGTGAGAGAGAGTTTAAGAGGATATGCTCACAATTGGTCATGATACTTGTTGATATGGATGCATCGAAATCAAGGAGATGAAAAATGGTTCAATGTGATGCAAAGGAAAGCAAAAATGGAAAGCGGAAACCCAAAAAAGGCTAGACCAAACTAGGGAAGGGAGCTAGAGGAGACTGAAAGACTCTTTAGCCGTGACTATCAAAGAAGATGATCTATGGAGTGCTCTTTATAGGATTTCTTTATTCATTCAAAAGTCTTGTATGTCGATGATGATCATGGCATTCGTAGGAAACCAAGCTCTGATACCACCTGATGGCTCACGATTGGCCATGATACTCATTAAAATGGATGCAACAGAATGAAAAAGATGAAAAATGGTTTAGTGTGGTGCAAAAGAAAGCAAAATCCCAAGAAAGGCTAGACTTAACTAGGGAATGTGATAAGCTCCCTCCATGGCTGGATTTAAGCTTTCCACGGTTGCATAACCAGAATAGAGTTGAAAGATTGATGAAGTAGTGGAAACCAAACACATGATGGAAGGTGTTTGATGTAATGATGATGAAGAGTTCTCGGTGAGGTGGAATGGTTTTGTTTATGGTGCAAGCAAAAGGCCTAGTAGGAATCCTATCTATGGAAGGTGGCTAGAGGAGATAAAACACTCTTTCTGTGCATGCCTTTGAAAGAAATAAATCTGGAGTGATCTCAATTGAGGTTCATTACTATAAACATCAAAGTTACAAATAATGGAAGACAACTAAATTTATAGCATGACGCCTTTCTACGGTGCCTAGCTAAGATCCTGATGATCATACATGATAAATGGATCAAGTGCCACATATTATGAACATTTTCAATGTTAAATAATAAGAAATCACAAGCTACACACTGAATGAGTGAGTCAACACATAGAGTGTTGATCGCCTGAGGTTATGTGCTGGGCGAGTCTCTTTTCCAAGTGAATAAGGTCTTCATTTCTCCTTTCTTAGATGCATATTCAAGTTGCTATTGGAGCTTTCCAACCTTGCTACGAGTAATGAGCCCTTGAATGGAGTTTGGGTTTGGGCCTAAGTCATTAGAAGGGGGCTACAGGAGATTGGAAGACCCTCTAATCGTAACTCTTAAAGAAGAGAAACTTTTGAGTGCTCGCAATAGGAATTCTCTATAAAACAAAAGTCTCATACAATGGTGATGAACATGATATTTATAGGAAGTCAGGCACTTTGCTATTCTAACTGTAAGTCTTGGACTTCTGCGATGATTCACGAATTCACTTATAAGTGGCATGCAACGTGGTTGATAAATTGAAACCACATGTAGAATGAAGAAAATGCTATTGTGAAACAATATACCATTATTCTTTAAAGGTTTAACTGTTTGTTTTGTCCTCAGTTTGCTTGTAGTGTGTCAAGTTCGTTCACCCTTTTAAAAAAATTTCAATTACATCCAAACTTGGTTTAAAAGTGTCAATTTCATCCAAATGTTGTAAAATTTGACTCAATCAAGTTTCTTCCGTTAAATAGGCAGAAACGGTGTTAACTTTTTTTTTCTCTCTTCAGCTTTTTTGGGCAATGCAACCTCTTTGTCAGTGCTTATAGCATAAAATAATTACTTTTCAAATAAAGCACTTTGCAACCACTTTTCACTATGTTTCACTCTATTTTTTATCAATCTAACTATTACGTTTACATATATACCCTTCTGTAAATAAAATACAATGTTTTAATAATATAAAAGGACAAAAACAATATATATATATATATATATATATATATATATATATATATATATATTATTGTGTAAATATATCTAACCAAAGTATATTTTTTTTTTGTTAAAAGACCCCTGTTCAAAAGAATATTAAATTAATAAAATTTAAATAATTTTGCAGCTTTCTCTCTTGTGATTTCTAAACATCTTTTAAAATAACATCTTTTAACATTTAATTTTCACCTTCAGCTCTTACACAACATATTTAAAAAGTATCAATTATTATTTTTTATAAAACAATCCCTCCTTTTTATTTCTCTTGCTTAAATTTATGTACATGTTTTTTGTAGTAATTTTGTTAACTATGAAAAGAAAAGAAAATCAATTATTTCGTATGAAATATTATCTTTTATCTTACCCCTTTAACTCTTTATCATTAAAAAACGACTATTTATTTTATTCCGTTATTTTTTATTTTTTTGTTTACTGTCGTTCTATCATTATTTATCTAAAGATTTAATTTACGTATTTTTTTAATGATTTACAGTTGTCTTGTACGCTTTCAATTAGCTTTTGAATTATTTTCATCAAGTGAAAAAGGAAATAGTATAATATTTTACATTTATAATTTTAAAGAACTAAACAATTTATTATGTTTTATACAGCAGAATATTTCTCGATGCTAATTTTATAATTTTAACCATTTTAAACATTGAAAACAATATATTTCGTAAGAATTTGCTCATCTCAATATTATTCATTATTACTTATGAACAAGTTATCATGAAATTGAATCTTAATTAATCTTAATTACTCGGATGAAATATTTCAATTACTACTACATACAATTATTTAAATGTAAAACAATCATAATTAATGTTGTTGAATTTCTTTTTCAGTCAACATTTACAAAAATTGAAACAAACTATTGATAAATAATAATATGGGTTAAATATGTTTTTAGTCCCTAAACTATTGGTCGTTTCTGGTTTTCGTCCCTCTTTCAAAGTAAGGTACAATTTGGTCCTCATTCTTTTCGAAACGTTCGTTTTAGTCCTCGAAAACTAAACACTGTTTAAAAATTTGGTCCTCATTTAGCAACAAATGAGGACTAAAACCAAAATTCCGAGGACTAAAACGAACGTTTCGAAAAGAATGAGGACCAAATTGTACCTTACTTTGAAAGAGGGACGAAAACCAAAAACGGCAAATAGTTTAGGGACTAAAAACATATTTAACCCTAATAATATTTATGTTGATAATAAAAAAAAACTCGCTATAGATATTAAAAAAATGAAAACTGCCAATTAACAATTCATAAAAAAATTAACCTTTTTTTAATAAGCTCTCGTTTTTTTCTCTCTTCGTCTATGTTTTATTTTTATTTATTAAAATTATTTAAATACTACTGATTTTTACAAATTCTATTTCTATTTAACTTTATTATAATATTTTTATTATATTAATATTCTTTTGAAACTGGATGCCAAACGAAAAAACATATATTGGTTAGATATATTTACACAATAATATATATTGTTTTTGTCCTTTTATATTATTAAAACATTCTTTTTTATTTAAAGAATGGTATATATGCCGTAATAATTAGGTTGATAAAAAGTGGTGTGGAACATATTGAAAAGTGGTTGCAAATGTTTTATTTGAAAAGTAATCATTTTATGTTGTAAACATTGACAAAGAGGCTGCATTGTATAGAAAAATAAAAGAGAGAAAAAAAAAGTTAACACCGTTTCTGCCTATTTAACGGAAGGGATTTGATTGAGACAAATTTTACTACGTTTGGATGAAATTGACACTTTTAAACCAAGTTTAGACGTAATTGAAACTTTTTTAAAAGGGTGGACGAACTTGACACACTACAACCAAACTAGGAACAAATCAAGCAATTAAACTTTCTTTAAAATAAGGCCCAACAACTCGATTTTGATGGCCTAGTAACTCAGTTTGGATGACCCAGTTTGAAGTAAGCATTTGAAATCGTCTCTTTAGCTTGATCTAGGAGTTAGGCGACTTAGTCCTTGATCCCTACAAATTATTTTGTGGCTGGTACGAACAATGAACTTCTTTAGCCCATGTTAGGACTACATATATTTGATGACTTACCATAGAGGCTTCCTGGATCTTCCTAGCCATACTTCGAGTGATAAGTTTGTTGAGTGGTCTTGATTCATCACATTGCCTCTAATCACTCTCAGCTACAAGATTCACCTCACTTTGATTAGAGCTTTTAAAGGCCATTTTGCATGGGGAACAAAGGTTTATAAATTTGGGACATTGAAAAAAGATGAATTTTAGACAATTTTTTGAGAAATGAGGCTTGAAAAAGACTCACAATTTGAGAAATATTAGGTTGAGAAAGACGGGGCTCGCAAAAGGAGAAGAAAGGAAATGTTTCTTTTACCAATCTCAAAATTTGATTTTAATTTTCAAACTCAATTCCAATGAACTATATATACGAGTAAACAACTACAACAATTTTATTCACGAATATTATTGAGAGATAATATTTTTTTAAAATCCTTTTTATATAGTTACGCTTTTAAAAATATCATACTTTAATTTTGCTTATATAATGAAGGCTTAATACCATTGTTGGTCAATTTTTGCCAGCTTTGTTCGAAATGGTCCTAATTTTTTTAAAATGTTCAATGTAATCCTAAAGATCGTAATTTGTGTTCAATTTAGTAATTTTTGCAAACGCCGTTTAAATCGTTAACGACCAAATGTCCAGTCGTGCAATCCGTGAATGACATGTCATTTAACTGTTGACATGGACAACACCTCATCACCATCAAACTCGACCCACCGTCGTGAAGCCCAAATGCGCCACTATTCCCCCTTTATTGCGAGCATCGCCGCGACACTACCTCACCACAACTCAGCAGCAACAACAACAAGCCACTTCTTCTTCACAACACTAGCAACGCCTACCTTGCCACCACTGCCTCAAGTCGTCGCCGCCATCAACATCGCAAGACCTTAGTGCCACCACCACCATGCGAACCCTAAATGCAGAGTCACAATCTCCTTCGCGAAACCAGTTCAAAACCTGCACACAGAATTGCGACCATGCGAGAAGCATCAACATCGCCTCCAATCATCGCGCATCTCCGTTCAATCTCAACCATGTCGCGACACCATGTGCAGTCGCAAGGATCACCGTCATCAACCTCTCCACCATCTCGCCAGCCACAACACCACCAAGCTTCTTCACATACCTGCAAATCCATCCCTAATTTGCGCCGCAAGGAAGAAGAAAGAAGAGGCACATGAGATCCCTTTCCCCAATTTAAAACCCTAATTTTGGGTGGGGAAGGGGGTAACACGTGGCAATGCCTCATTGGCCACATCCACCTCACTACGCCTTAAACTGTCCACGTTAGCGGTTAAATGACATGTCATTCACTGATTGCACAGTTAGACATTTGGTCGTTAACGATTTAAACGACGTTTACAAAAAGAATTAAATTGAACACAAATTACGATATTTAAGATTACATTGAACATTTAAAAAAAATGAAGACCATTTCGAACAAAGATGACAAAAATTGGGATCAACATTAGTATTAAGCTTATATAATTAAACATAATAACTTGAGATAATAAGTAAATTATAAATAAATTATTATAAACAAAAATAAATTAAGAAAAAAAAATGTTAGAGGCTTGGAAAGCGGGCATAAGGGTGAAAACCATGGTGAATGGTTTCTATGTGGGTTTATCCAACCATACCCTAATTTTTCTTTCTTCAAATCGCGCGCGCTTCTCACTTCTACTCTACTCCTCCTCCTCTGACCTCGCCGGAAATTCCCGCGGCGGCCTTCTATTTCGCCGCAGCTCCCCTCTCTCTCTACTGAAACCCTAGAGAGAGAAAATTCTTAAACCTTAAATTCAGAAACCCTAATTCACCTGTCGAGTTTGTAGCACAGTCACAGCCATGTATGGCGGTGGTGAGTATCCAAACCTATTATCCTTATTATCGTCTTCCTTCTCCTTCTGAGACGTGAACTCAATTTTCTTTGTTTGGTTGATTCCCCAGATGAAGTATCAGCTATTGTAATTGACTTGGGTTCACACACGTGTAAAGCTGGTTATGCCGGTGAAGATGCTCCCAAGGCCGTGTTTCCGTCTGTAAGTGTTTGCGCTCCTCTTTATACTTTTCTGAAATTTCGGATTTGTTGTGTGTTCACTGTTTTTTCTGATATTGTTTTACCATTTATAGTTTCTGTTGGTAGGGCGAAGTTGCTTCCATTTTGTTTTGTTTTTGTTGATAGAGTATTGAATTTTGTTATGCTTTGAGTTCACAATGAAGTGGGCACTGGCATTTTCGTGTGGTGGTCGGCTACTACTCATTGATAGTGTAGTTGGGTGCATTTAAAAATTGTAGTTGATTGGAAGGTATCTGGAAAACCGATGGGTAGTTTGCTTGTTGATAATGAATTGGTGGTTGTCTTTGGTGTGTGTGAACTTAGGTTGTTGGAGCAATTGATCAAATGGATGTTGATGAAGCAGATGATGATGCCGAGAAGAACTCTGCCTCAGTTGGGGAATCAAAGAATAGTCTTAAAAATGCTGATTCTGACAAGGCTAAGGGAAAGAGGAAATTGTTTGTAGGATCACAGTCCTTGGGCTACCGTAGAGATCATATGGAGGTAACCCTTTTGGTTTTCTTCTTGATTGGACTAGGATTAGTAATTTATTTTGAATAATGAATGTTTGTAGTTATTATATATTTTTGTCTTGGCAGGTGCTGTCTCCATTTAAGGATGGAATTGTAGCTGACTGGGATATTGTTGATAGCATATGGGATCAGGCCTTCAGGTCAGTACTGATTTTCTGAACTATCTGAGATATGTATTGTAGGGTTGTTGTTTTCCTTTCTTCCTTTGATTATTTTATTGCAGATATAGTTGAAACTTGATAAAGTTCATGTGATTCCTTTTTGATTATTTGATGATTCCTCTCTAAAGCATTGGTCCAAATAATAGTTGATCTGTTACCTATATCTAAAGAATATAAATACACGAGAAAGCTCGGTGTTAATGGTGGCTAATAAATGTTTGATAGCAATGAAGATTCTTTTCCAAACATTGATGGTCCTTACATAAATATTTATCATATTTTTACATTTATTTAGGTGTACAAGGCCTCACTCAGCCCTTCTACTTCATGTAAGGATTGGCAACACAGCATGAACACAGGGATAGTTAGCAAGAGTGAAGTTGGGAGGTTAAACTTGGAGATCACATCATACCACAAGTGGCACCTTTGGTATTTTGGATCTGTCTTAGAAAATAATGGGGGAAATTGAAGAGAAGTGAATATGAATCAAACTGAGTGAAGTTAACATATATATAATTTAAGGTCACATTCAAACTAAAAGAGAAAATTCTAATCTAATAGCTATATGGTCAATGAAGCTTTGTATGGTAGTGAATGCTGGACAACAAATTGCAAAAGAGAATTGACAAGTACTCCAGAGATGATAATGTGAGATGCATGACAAAATAAAGAGTTGGAGTAGCACTGTTTTGGAGAAGAGAAGATAGCAAACTAGAAGGGTAGATGTACCATTAGAAAAAGCTTAACATTAAAATGGATTTGTTAAAAACATTGTTTTAAATATAGCTCTATATGTTGTTTGAACCATGTAGCCAAAGTGCATTTAGACGGGATTGTTTTTAAAGATCATAATTTGATAGATAGAGAAAAGGTGCTTCTATTACCAAGTGTTAGATCAAGCACATACCATTATACTGAAATTCTATAGCTAATAGTTACGACGCAATCCTTTCTACATAGGAGCATGGTAGTTTAAGTGCCATTTGATCGTGACTTGACCCATTTGACCCCTGTCATGAGACAATGGATGCACCTTGCAACAATTCCCTCCAATAATTGCCCCACTATGAACCAATCTCTTTTATTGTTACTTAGCATACCTAGTCAATACTATGAGACGTTTGGTGCAATAATCTCTTTCCCTTAGCAACTATCTCTCTAGGAATTTAACTCATGACCTTAACTTTGATACCACTTGTTAGATCGAGTGCTTATCACTATGCCAATATAGCTAGTAGTTAGGGTGCGACTCTTTCTACATAAGAGAGCATAATAGGCTAAGTGCTACGATTTGATTATAACTTAGTTCATATGCATTCTGGTATGGGACAATTGATGCACTGTGCAACATTAAGATATTATATTCTTTTTGTTAGTTCTTTTTCTAGTCTGGTTTTGACAATTTTTTGCATTTTTTATTTTTATTATTATATATTTCATATACCTTAGGAATTATTTTATTTGTCACTGGCTGCACATTCTTTCTTTTTGGAAGAGAATGCCTATTGATTGGGCATGCTTCCTGTTTTTGGTAGGGAGTGCCTATTGATTGATCCTAAAGAGCATCCTATGCTCCTGGCAGAACCTTCTTCAAACTCTCAACAGCAGAGAGAAAGGTATTCTGATTATAATTTATTGTCTAGAATTATGAGCTCATCTTAAAGTGTCAGTACTAGCAATTTGGTTTTTTATTGTTGCAGGACAGCGGAGCTTATGTTTGAGAAGTACAAAGCACCTGCATTGTTTTTGGCAAAGAATGCTGTTAGTGCTTCGCTTACTTCATAAAATAATATTTGTAGTGGAGTGAGAATGAAAAGGTTCTGAAAGTTTATTCCTGGTGTTCACATACAGGTTCTGACTTCCTTTGCATCAGGGCGTGCTACATCATTGGTTGTTGATGGGTAAGAGATCATGAGGTTATTCAATGGTAGTTTTGTTCTTATTCTGTGGCAGTATCATTATGAAAAATGGTGTTTTCCTTCATTTTCGTTTAACAATTGCTTACCTTTCAAAATATTATATTTGGAAGGCCTAAGTTATATTTGTCCTTGTGTTGTTTAACTACCTTACATGGCTAGCTTTTACCATTTATAGTAAGACCAAAGTAGGAATTTGGAATTAGAGAACAAATAATGTAGTTTAGACACTCAATTCCATGCAATCAGTTTTAGTCTGGTTTGTTACAACCGTTTACAGTTAAAGTTCCTCTTCAGCCTGTGTTCCCTTATACTTGATGGAAGCAGTAGTCATATAAAGCCTCAGAGAGCATGCTATTTCGCTTTAGTAGCAAGATAAAGATAGTTTCACGTGCATGAAATCACTGAATCAAGAGTTGACAATGACACATAAGAAATTATACTTTTTTGTTTTAGTTCTGGAATAGAAAGTTTACAATTATTACAGTTAAGTGTGTGAAATAAATACCAACAGGGTTTTACTTATTCTAAATCATTGTTAAATAAATAATATGCTACCTTAAGTTGAGAAATAACAATTCGAAAGCTTCTCTGTTATGTATGTGTTAACATGTCTAAAGATTTTTGTTTTCCTGCTCAACCATTTTATAGTAATCATTTGGGTTTGGTAACAAGCAATGAATATTGCATTAAAAATAGTGGAATGGGTGGACTAAATTAAAAAACTTTTAAGTGTATTCAATTGAGAAAATTGAAAAGGTGTGGGAAAAAGAGTGCAACTTAAAGTTCAATATTTATTATTACTTCTAATATGTTAAGTAACATGCCAGAAACATAACATTTTTTTCATTATTCCATTGTTTTCAGTGGTGGAGGGTCAACTACAATTGCACCAGTACACGATGGTTATGTTATTCAGAAGGTATTCCTTATTATTGAATCCAATAAAATTCACATTGGAATTTCAATATTTAGTTTTATTATCCAATTTATTAAATTTGACTTTGATATTGTTATAAGAACCTGCATCAATCCAATTTACTGTATGCACCACTCTGTAGAAAGGTTTTAAGGCTTGAAGGATGAAGTGGGTACTTGAAAAGGATCTCCTAACACTACATGGGTTATAGATAAATTTGAAATGATGTGATTATTTGATTAACAATGCGAAATATATACATCAAATGTATGAAAGGAAATCTTGAAGAATAAACTGGTGCTCTTATATGTTGGCCATAGTCTCTATATTGTTACTCAGTCATTTGATTGTGTTTTATGGAACTACAACTACTATCAAAATTGTAAGAGAGAAGGACTATGGATAGGTGAGCTACTATTGCTTGCATAGGCATTTTACAAACTAATATTTTTCCATGTATCTTTTGCATGATATCTGCCATTCTGTTATGTTTGTGCGACATACACACATGTCAAATTAGGTTTCATTATAACATTTATATTTGAGATTTAGCTAATACTGTGGGTCTTTTTGTCTGCTCATATGTATATTTTGTTTACAACATAAGGCTGTGGCAACTTCCCCAATTGGAGGAGAATTTCTTACAGATTGCTTGATGAAAAGCTTGGAAAGCAAGGGTATTACGGTGGGTGGTAAACATTACTTATTATATTTGTCAGTGATCATATAAAATAAAGATGCTCTGATTTCATCTGCCTGAGATTTCCCTGTTTTTTTTGTCACAGATGAAACCACGTTATTCCTTTAGGAGAAAGGAAATACGCCCTGGAGAGTTTCAGGTATAATGTGTTTTCAACCTAATGATATATGAATAACATTTTCTTTATTCAACTTGCTTGCAATCATTAAAGTGTGAGGCATCCAGACTTTTCTTTCCTATTGTTCTCTTTAAAATTTGAACTTAAGCGTGACGAGTTCCATTCCTTGGTTATTATCGGTACTGTTTGTTCCTCAAGAACTTCTGGATGATTGCAATATGGTTTTTATTGTCTCTTTTAATTGAGTATTCTTCTTGAACTGTTTTCACTTATGGATATAATTTGATAAAATTTGTAAGTGCCTGTATACTGCTGGTAGTGACCTGAACCAAATAATTTGCCTCTTGTTTAATCCACTAGAATTTTGACATTGTACCAAATGTTTGCTCAAGTTAGGAAATTAATTTTAAACTTAAGGTATATGTTAGAATAATTTGTCTTCAATATAATTTATTGAAGAGTTTTTGTACCTAGTTCCTAGGTACGTCTTTTCTTTTTCTCTTCTCTTTCCTTTCATACATTGTATATGATATTTCAAAGTCATTATAAATATGAGAACCTAAGAGAGAGAAAATCGTACTCATTATTTTTTTATTTTAAGTTGGAATTAGAGGGACTCGATCCCACTCTGCCTGACTATGTTCGACAAAGAAATTGCCATTTGGTCATCGTCTATCGCTGGACTTTTGTTCACCGACGCTTGGGTCCGGTGCTCCTCAAGAAGGTTGTTGGGAAACAACATATGTGATGGTATATCAATGAAACTTAACAGTGGTATCAGAGCCAAGTTAGGTTCAAATGAGTACAATATGGTCCTTGTATCGAAAAGTCTTCCTGGCAAGGGTTCCAGGTAAGTGTTTCTTGTTAAGATGAACGACGATACAAAAAGGGGTATTCGTGGTTGGGAATGTTTCCGCTGAAGGGGGAGGTACCAATGTGGAAGAGACTCAGCCTTAAGGGGGAGATTGTTGGGAATCCAATTGTGAGTCTAAGTCTCACATTGGGTAGAAATGAGAAAATGGAGTACCATATAAGGATGAAGACCCATTAACCCATTGCCTTAAGGTTTTGGGTTGAGAGTGGTGTCAATCCCTTATGTGGTTGGTTGTGCATCCAAATATAAATCTCCTCCAATGAATCTCCTCCTCTATAAACCTAACAAAGTGTGATCCAACCGTGGTGGTTGTGCATCCAAATATTTTGAGCTCTCTTATAGGTCTTTCAAACCTTGTAACACCTTTTGGAAAGGGACCCAAAACATTTTTTCAAATGATATCCAAAATCATTGGCTTCTCTAAAGTAGTACAATAATGACAATGTCTTTTATTGCTGAAACTCAAATAACAGTTGAGGAATTGAAGATGTTCTTGGAAGTTGACTAATGGGAAGAGACAAAATTGAAGTCGGGTAAGGTTTACATGGTAACAATCCTCTGTGAAATGAATCAAAATTTTGATCGTGTTAGAGATCAAATTTTAATCGGACAAGAAGTTTCTTCTATGGAAAACTTGACGACACGACTTCTTCATGTTCCAACTCTTAAGAGTAGAAATATTCAAGAATCTGTTGAGTCTTTTGCCTTGATTTGTATTTGTGGAAAAGGAGGAGGTCGTGACACTGGAGGAGGGTATCCACAATGTACATATTGTAGAAGAATGGGCCACACCCAAGAGAATTGTTACTCTTAACATGGCTTTCTTGACAAGATAGCCTATATTTTCTAATCCAATGTTTATGAGCCAAAGTTCTTTAATGAAGAGTGTAAAGCATATTTGAGGTTGAAATCCAACATCCTAGCACAATAATCTACAACTCCTAGTTTGACAACAACTTGCATTTCACAATTTGTGGAGAGTCAATTCATGGTTAATTGATTCATGTTCATCTCATTATATTTCTGGAATTATTTCTTTGTTCTCTTCTATCTCCTTTCCTAAAACACCTCATTTTATAACCTTAGCCAATGGATCTAAAGTAGCTTCTCAAGGAATTGGTGAGTATTAGAAGGTGAGTTTTTAAGCCTAACTCATCCTCACAAACCGGCTTGTAAGGTGAGGTTTGCCACTCACTTATATATTATAATTTGGCCTTATCTCTAGTCGATGTGGGACTTCCAACACACCCCCTTCACGTCGAGGTATAGACATCTCGTGCGTGATAGTAGAAATTGGGTGGTCCGATAACGGCCCGATAGCGGGTGTAATAGAAGAATAGAATGTCCACTTAGAACTCGCTAGGATAGACTCTATGGCTCTGATACCATATTAGAAGGTGAGTTTTTAAGCCTAACTCATCCTCACAAACCGGCTTGTAAGGTGAGGTTTGCACCTCACTTATATATTATAATTTGGCCTTATCTCTAGTCGATGTGGGACTTCCAACAGTGAGTTCCCCTTTAGTCTCATTTCTCTAATTCAATTAACTAAATCATCGAATTATAAATACAAGAACATAAAAGTCCTCTCAAATTCATTTTCTTTTCTTTTATCTATTTTTCTCAAGTGCATAAAGGAGGGAATGGTGTTAGTTTTTAGGTATATAATTAAGGATCAGAACAAAGAAGAAAGAGTGAGTTGTAGTTTTCTTACTTTGTTTATTTCAATTACATTATAACCTTGCACCTGTTGTTATTTCATTGAATATTTAAAACAACTTGTAGAATTTTTGGGACAAATGATGGTGAGCAAAATTGCCTGTTGTTTCACTTCATTAGCACCATAATTAGTTTTTTGCATTTACCTTTCTATATGATCTCAACTGCTATCGTATGCATAAATGATTATTTCTCATTTTTATTTTTTTTTCTGAACCTTGCAGACGGTAGATCTTGATTTTCCAAATACAACTGAAAGCTACAAACTCTATTCACAGGTCTGTGAATGACGATGTAATATCTCATAACTTTCTGCATTTCCTTTATCTTATGTATGTTCTCTCATGGCAGAGGGTGATTGCTAGTGATGTCAAGGAATGTGTGTGCCGTGCTCCAGATACTCCTTACGATGGTTTGTTTACCTTGTTTTGGCACCTTGTATAACGTTTTTGAATATTATTGGAACCATGCTCTTGTTTGAATCATATTGTTGTTCCTGTGTTTTATTTTGTTCTTTGATGTTATGTGGAAAAGGTTCTTAGTCTTTATTGTGGCATTCTTTTATTGCTTCGTCCTCCTTTCTCTGTGTAGACCTCTTAGATAACTTGACATGTGACGCCTCTTCTGATGTAATTTGTTCATCTTGATCTATGACCTTTCACATAGGCCACATATGATGTTCTGTTTAGTAATAAACTTGCTGTACCAGTTCAATAGTCCTGTACATTAAAACTTTATTTTTCTTTTATTTGACAGAGAGTGCATATTCAAACATCCCAATGACCTCGTATGAGCTTCCTGATGGCCAGTAAGTCGGTGTTATTCTTGTTTATTGAAACATGGATGAGGATGAAATGAATGTTGTTTTATCTTTCAAAATATCTTCTTTCATTTACTATGCTACCATTTGTACTTCATAGCCTAATTGCTGCCTCTGGTTCTTAGTGTAACTTTTTGTCTATTGCTGTTTATGATGTGTTTATTTATCATGCAGGACAATTGAAATTGGAGCTGACAGATTTAAGATTCCAGATGTTCTTTTCAACCCGTCACTGGTTCAGGTGTGTGGCTTGCATGCATGGATGTGATTAGTTTGTCTTGTTCATTTAATATAAAGAATTTATGATATTTTGATAGAACCACGAAAAGTACCTATCAAGTAATCTTGTTCAATGCCCTTCAAGAATCCCACATTGTTCAAATTGCTCTATGTAATCTTCGACCCTACCAGTTTGTGTTAATCCGATTAAAATTTCAAAAGGATTTTTTAACACAGTGGGTTGAAATCTTCCTACTACTGCAACTTTGAAAGCGTCACGCGTGGGATTGGGGTTACATGTTGCACACCATTGAAACCAATTTAATGCCTTTCCTTCCAAAGCAATCATTCACCGCTTGCATTCTTTCTTCTTCTATTATCTCCTTCAACCAAAAATACCGATCCACTCTATTTGTCCACCCATAAGCTTCTTCACCTGCAAAGACAGGAATAACAAGTTTCCTCCACCGTGAATGAGGATTTGGATGGCCCCTATCTTCTGCTCGTGATCCAATTGTTTCATTCACTGTGGATGAGTCGTTAGATGGTTTTCCACCACAAGATATCTTTTCCACGACTACTGTGTGTCTCCTAATCAAATTCTCCAGCCGCCGGAACCTCTATTGATGTTCCTTTTCTGCTCTGTCATGATCTTGAACTAGTTCTTGCACTAACTATCTTTCTCCTCTAAAGCAAATTTGTCTTTTAAGTGCATAAGGATGTATTCACCTCTACATTTTAGTGGATAAGGTAATGATGTAGTCTAAAATTAAGGGTAGATACACTCACTTAAGGGGAGTCTTTTCAATTGCATTTTCTGAAAGCTGACAATTTTATGGACTAGGGTGGGTCTACTTCACTGCCCAAGTCAGGTTCCTGTATGGAACACCTCCGTCTTAAGTAGTGAAGGAGTGAAAAAGTCTGCACTAGAAAGAGAAAAAAGCTTTGGACTCTTGCTCATAGTGCCCTTTTAGGCTTTAACTACACTGGGCAATATAGCTGATATGTACTGTTATGAGGTCGGGTTTGGTTTAGAATAAGTATCTTGGTTGTCAAATCACTATTTGAATTGTATGGAAGACATCTTTATCAAATTGTTCATCTAAATATATGGTGACATTGATGAGTAATAGGATTCTTGATCAATAACTTGCAATGTCATAAAGTCAATACACCTAGCAATGCCCCATTTCTGAAAATAATTTGATTTTGGATGTGTGATGTAAATAACAATTTTAAAATTTTTTAAAGCAATTTCCTCCCTCTCTTCAGCTTGTGGGAGAATGAAATCTTCTGGCTGGTGGTCGATTATTTTGCGTGTTCTGTCTGGTCCATGTTTTATTGTGCTTCTATTATGTTCTGCAGTTCTTTAACATATTCCTGTCCTTCCCTTCTGTTTACTAATTTTCTTGTTGTGTCAATGGTGTGTAGTCAATTCCTGGCATGGAGAGCTTTGCTGAAATTGCTCCTTCAGTTCGTGGCCTTCCTCAAATGGTAATTTATTAATCTTAATGTGTTTGTTTGAAGTACCTGACTTGCTTTTGCTGATTGTTTTACCATTTTGTAGGTCATTGAAAGCATTAACAAGTGTGATGTAGACATTCGAAGAGAGTTGTTTAGTAGTATACTGGTAAAGTTGATTTACATTTTATTTCTATTTCTTTTACCGCACACACACAAACACACACACACACACTCAAGTAGTTCTTATTTAGTTAGGCAAGTTCACTTTTTCTGTAAAAAAAGATACCTGGGCATCCTTTTCTTTATGGAAAATCTGGGAGTTATTTTGAGATTGGGTTGCAGTTGTTGGGGTGGAAGTGTTGCCAAAGTTGTAGTTTCAGGATATTTCACGCATCATAACTCAATGCTTTTATCTGGATTGGAATTTTGTTTGAGTTGTATTTTTAGTCAAATGACTTTTTACGAAGAACTTAACTGACAATTATTTGCTGAATGTACATACTTATTATGTTTAGTCTACGATCACTTGTTGGTTTTTGAAGCATTTCATATCAGTATATCATTATATTTCTTTAACTGGAAAATTAAAATTGATTTCTTTTATCACATGCAGCTTGCTGGTGGTACAGCTTCAATGCAACAACTGAAGGAACGACTTGAGAAAGACTTACTAGAGGTATATATTTTAACAAATGACCCCTTGTCTATTTTATTCAGAGTGCAAGGCTTTATGGGAGGGACTTGTAAATCTGTCTATAAATTCTATAATTTATTGGCTGAAAAATGAAACTTTTTGTCTTTGCCTTTTTGTAGATTAGAATTAAATATATTTGGTTTCTCTATAAGGCTTGTGGAGTGCTTTTACTTCTATTTTTAAAAAAAATCAACTTGTTGCTTCCAAATATATTTTTGAAAGAAAATCTGTATTTTTTGTTTCCTTTTGGGTCTTTCTTCAACGGAACTTTCATTTGCAAGGCATTGAAAATATTCTTTGTGCTAATGTATATATCTTTTTCTATGCTTGCTTTTGTTTGGGATGAAATTGTGTGACCTTTTAAGTTAATATTTTTTATGAAATCTGTTAAAAACCAAGAGTTGAAAAGTGAAATGAAAGAGTTTTATTGAATAGGAAGAAAGAACAAGAAATATGAGACTACCCTGTTAATCCTAGGGTGTCCTGTTTCCCTTCGCAAAGGATTTCTTCTTTCATGAAAAGCTAGTGCTCAATCTACAAATGAACATATGTATATATACCTCTCCTATCTTTCTCCCTCTGTTTATATATGATTAACACCTCATCAATTAACAACTAACGACTAACAAGCTCATTTCTATTCAATCTGACTCATATTTTAACAGAATGACGTTAACAAGAAAGAAAGTTTACATCATTGTAAAGTACAATGGTAATCTGTAAGATTGTGCTCATATTGGATTATAAACATTTAGCTAAAGCCTCTGCAGGCTGGCAGTTCTAACAAGGGAAGATTAATTCAAAACATTTAATAAATTTCACAGAAGCCATTTAAGTTTGTAATATTATAAAAGTCAACACATTGGATTTATTTTAATTAATTCAGCAGGTGGCGTGTGGTTGTCATTGTTTTTCGAGAATCTGGAACGATTAATTGTAGTAAGAATTGACCACAATGTCATTTCCATTGCAGGAGTCCCCTCAAGCTGCCAGAGTAAAAGTATTGGCCAGTGGGAATGCTACTGAAAGAAGGTTTAGGTGTGTTATCTATCTTGTGTCAATGCACTTATTAATTACGCCATTATCATTTTACCGTTTTACTTTTCTTTCCTGGTTATTTCCTGCAAAGGACAAATCTGGTTTGTTGCAAGTTCCCATTTTCTTTTTCTTCTGTTTACATGGTTAATTCTAGTCCCTCAATTCCACGAATCAGTATATGAAGTGGTTACGTTTTTATTAATCTGGGAAGCAATGTTTTCATCATTGCATTTGTTACAGATTTGAAGGCTTTATTTCTATACTTTGGTGGTAGGGTTCATTTTTTACATAAACGGCATATTTTACAATGTTTTTATTCTTTAACACTGAATATAAACTTTCAGTGATTAAATTTCCTAACCTATTTTACAATTTATTCTTTTTTAACACTTAGAATAAACAGTTCACAGGGACACTTATTTGGCAGATCTTAAATTGTTTGATCAATGAGATCTTTTTTTCATCCTTCGTGTGGTTTTCTTTTGTTAGTTTTGGAAGACCATCTTAATTTTTGCCCCTCCTTTCTATTGTTATGCTTCCATACCTCTTCAAAATAGTGGGTGCGGGGACTCAGATTAACATTTCATGCGGTAGTAATTGTTGGTGCATTATACATATACTTGTCTTCTAACTCAATGCATGACTTTTATATGCAGTGTTTGGATAGGGGGTAGTATATTGGCATCTCTTGGCTCCTTCCAGCAAATGTGGTTCTCCAAATCCGAGTAATTATCCCCCCTTTCACCAAATTGTGATTATACCACTGCATTATTCACACTGCCTTTCTTGTTTTCGCTCTTTTAACACAAAATGCGCCAAATTAGGCTTCTAGTAAGTAATAATTGAACACTGGATCGTTTTAATGCATTTCTGGCAGGTATGAGGAGCATGGAGCTTCATATATCCAAAGGAAGTGTCCGTGAGTTGCTGTTGTACAAGTTTATTTCACTGCCTTTTATGTTGGTGACTTAAGGAAGTGCTATGAACGCTGAAGTAGTGTTTGTCTACTGACGGATTTTTCTTTTCTATTTGATGGCCATTCCCATTAGATCCCATTCTAACTAAATTATTGGCTTCAATTGAATCACAGATCCCCTATGACTAATCTGTAATGATGTAAAGTGTGCCTAGAGTCTGTAACAATGCCTCATTTATTAAATTAGATTTATCTTCTGTGTACCTCTTTTATTTTTCTTTGGTAAATGCGAATATTTTATCTAGACTTTCGAACTTGTGAAATTATGATTCGAAAACTATCTTTAAAAAAGTTGTAGAAATTTCGGAGATATTCCCACTGACCCTGGATATCTGATAAATTCCATGTTGATAGGTGTGTTCAAAGGAATTGTCCTTTTGCAATAATAAAAGTATGTCCTCAGACAGCGATCATTTTGTACCTTGTAAGTTTCAAGAGTGATTCACCAGTCCAACATCGTGAAGCTTCTTCGTTGACATGTATGTCTACATCCTTCAACATAAGTTTATGCTTGGTGCTTGTCATCAATGAGATGCCAACATTGTTAGCTATTTTTCACTGGTGTTATCACTTAAACTATGGATATTCATTATTTACACACTACATAGAAACATTGTAGTACCTTAATCATATCTTGGCTTCCTAACTCTGTCTCAACTTAATGCTCAAACTATCATTTTTAGAGTATTGTTTCCATTAGGAATGATATCAGAGATCGTTCTTCTCGGAGTAATCTCTTCATAATGCAAAGCTTCAAGAAGCAATATATGACCCAAAGTAAGGCTTCTTCTTCGTCTCGAAATACTACCCGCCCCTTAAATCTCAATGGGAAGAACTTCATAATTATCATCCCTGAATGTGAGTGTCTGCTCTATAACATAGATACCAAATAACATTCCTAGGATTATTGATTATAGGGTAAGAGATCATATTGTCTAGTCGTTAAATTATTTTCTTCATTACATTAATGAAACTTGTCCAAATCAATTTATCTAATGATATTGTTTTTGCACATTTTTCGGTCTCTATTCTATTCTTCTCAAATTTTATAATTCACTGTGTTCATTGTTCATTATGCTCCCAATTTTAATTTTAATGTGCTCTTTTCTTCTAAACTTATTTCTTCTCTAAATTATTTTCTATTGTCAACTATTATATACATGAAATGGGGTCATTGAAGACTATTGGTGTGAGTAAATTAAAACAAGTTCTTTATCACTTGAACAATCGTGTGAGTTTTACACCACCTAAAGTCTTCAACAATGATTTCACCTCCCTTCCTATTAGTAACACCAACCTTTGACATTTTAGGCTAGGACACCTTTCTGAAATTGTCTTGATGTTTTGCATATGATTTTCCTTTTATTTCTAAGTGTGTTGATGATAATTGTGATATTTTCCATTTAACTCAACAAAAACATGTCATATTCTCCAAATATTAATAGATCTTGCAATTTATTTGATTTAGTTCATATGGATATTTGAAGATTCTTTTCTAAACTTTCTGTAAAAAAAATATTGTTGATGATTTTAGTTGTTATACATTGTCATATTAAAATAGAAAGAGAAGTCCAATTGCGCATCCAAAATTTTATTACTTTGACTAAAAATCAATTCCATATTACCAGTAAGTGTATTCGTTCTTCTTTTTCCAAAATGATTATTTTTCATTCAAGAACATTTTACATCAAACAACCTGCATTCATATCTCTTAACAAAACAGACTCGTAGAAAGAAAACATGAACTTGATCTCAATATGTCTAGGGTACTCATGTTTCAATCTAATATTTTAAGACTGTTTTGGTCCTGTAATATTAAACATGTAGTTTTTCCAATAAGTCATGTTCCTTGTTTTGTTATTAAAAATAAAACTCTTTTTAAATTACTATATAAAGAATCTCTTCGTTTTTCTGTGATTAAAATTTTTAGTTGTATTTTTTATGTATCAATAAATCTCTCGCATAAAAAAAATTTATGTTTGTTCTAAATGTTTTTTTGAGTTTACAAAGAAGAATTTAAGGATATGTCATTTTTGAAGAAATTTTGTATAATAATTTCTAATTCAATGAGAAGATTTTTCCTTTCTCACCACCTTGTCTAACTTCTCAATCCAATACCAATACATGCTTTGATTGTTACTTCAAGCCACTCATATTCAAACACTTCCAAAACTTGAAGTAGATTATTCCCACCTCCCTCCCTTTGAGTCACCTACTCTCCTTAGATCCTTCTAACCTTCCTTCAACCTTCTCATTACAAACTAGCAACTATCTCTCTCTCTTTCCCCACCACAACAACAACACTTCCCTTATAGGATTTTGTTGCTTCGACATCACCTCTACCACGACATTCTACTTATACTACAAATTGCCCAAGTTACCTTGATAATGATTTTTGCAACCCTTCTTCAAGTTATTTGGCCTTTGTTCCAAAATATTTCAACCAATCCTCTTCAAGATCATATATTCTATCCAATATTTTTGCTGATTATTTTCACTTGTATTCTCATTCTTATTTTCTAAAGTGTCTTGATTCTGAGCAAAGACCAAAGATGTATTATTAGGATATTATCCAATTTCTATTTGTCAAACTTATTAGGTGCAAAAGGATTTTTAAAATAAAGAGAAGACTTGATGGATATATCGAGCCCTACAAAGCTTGCCTAGTATACAAAAAAACACACTAACAAATTTAAGTGATTGATGTTAGTATTAGACATTGATAAACTTCATTAGACGAGTCTGATGGTAAATAGGTTTTGAAAGTAATATAGTTTATAAAGAAACAAAAGAGTTAAGTTAATAAGGTAATGATGCAATATAGCTAAGGATGATTAGACAATACACTTAGACAAGCATAAACATAGAAAAGGTAAACCAAATCAAAGACTTCAGAGTGTGTATGTGTGTGTAGCAAAATTTGTACAATAACATATGATACTTGAAGACTAAGGCAAACCTGGATAAAAGTGAAGTATAGACGAGCTCAGTCAAAAGTGTTGATTAAATGACTCACAAGTTGGATTCAACAACTAAGGCTATTAGATGACCATGTCACCAAATGACTCAAGCAATGCAAGCTCAATTGAACATAATAGATGAATATGTTGACCATATTAGTGTAAGCAGGCCTCACATAGTATGAAAAGTTATCTTATTCATTATTGTCTTTCATGTATCTTCAAGTCCATGTTATTTACAATTTATTCATCGAAGTTACTGGTTTTGTTTTCACTGTTTATTTTGATGATATCGTGCATATTGCAAATTGTGTTTTCGAAATTACTAAAATTAAACCACTATTCAATCTTACTTCCATATAAACGATCTTGGTTAGTTGATATATTCTTTTTGGAATATAAATGGCTTATTCCAACAATGATGTTTCTCTATGTCAATGCAAATATTACTTGAACTTGATGAAAGAATCTTGTCTCATGGATTACAAACCCTCTTCCACTCTGATAAATGATTCCTTGCATATTAATAAGATTCTAGTGAACCTTTAGTTGATATCCTTGTCATATATATGATTAATAGGTTGTCACATCTATTTAACTAACATAAGACTTGATACCATCTTTTATACCTTAATTCATGGTAGAATCAACTTAGACTCATTCGAACTTCCTTGAGAGTGTTTTATTATCTAGAAAAGGTTTATTTTTTCTCATAAGTTCTCAACACAACTTCTTGGATTCATTAAAATTAATTGTGCACGTGTGTTGATATTGGAAGTTTCATCATTGGTTTGTTTCTTATTGGTAATTTTTTATAGTCTTAGAAATTCAAGAAACAATCCATTTTTTCTTTATCTTCATCAAACTAGGGTATAATACTCTTACTTTTACCACTTGCAAGCTTTAATGGCTGTGTTTACCTATTAATTAAGAATTCCTATTATTAAGCGTCATGTCATTTATTGTGATGGTCAAAGCGTAATATACATGGTAGTCAATTCGGTTTTTCATAAAGTACAAAATATTTCTAGAATGATTGTTAGACTTTTCCTGAAAAAAGATATTTCCTGAAAAGTCCTTTTCTATATCTTTATGACATTAGACAATCAATTGGCCTATATAATATCTCATTAGACATCAAACAGTCAAGGGGACTGACATCTAATGTTGTTTAAATCATTAAAAAGTATAACACAAAAATTAATTTTCTATATTCATTAGATGTCAACCCCATACTTGTCTGACGTCTAATGTGATATGATGTTGGTCTCCTAGGGGGATTAATGTTATATGGTGTTTTATAAATTAAAAAAATAATGCGAGAAAGCATTTTCCTTCTCTCATGCTTTCGAAGTTAAGTGGCCAACATCTAATTCTTTTTAACATTTAAAAAAGCAAATTGGAAAAGGAATGTTCTTGAAGAGTTTGATGTTGAAAAGTCAAGACACCAACGCTATAAAGCATTAAACGTCGAATAATCAAGTGGTAGACGTCTAATAATTTTTAAATCATTAAAAAATCTTTCCTAAATTTTGTAGTGATCAAGATTGTCGCTTTTCGGGTCCCATAGTTCTTAGTTTAAGTAAATTTAGTGGCCTCCGTTAGCATTTGCAGGGTAGGGATTGAGATGTCTGAGGAAAGGTTTGAGGTAGTGGTCCACCACGATGGGACCTTGATAAAAGAATTCCCCTTTAAGTATATAGATGGAAAGATTTCTTATTGGGATATTGATCCCGATAAATGGAGTTTTTTTGAAATACTAGGTGTCCTAAAAGATCTGGGGTATCTTCAAGTGAAAGAGTTATATTACAATGTACAACATTTGTTACATAAACTATATGATGATAGAGGAATAATGAATATGATGAAGGTGGCAAATTTTTTAGGGAAAGTAAACTTGTATGTTGTACATGGCGTGGACCATGCAGAGGTTGTAGAAGATGATGTTAACCAAATTGTTTTTCTTTGTGAAGCTGAAGCACCTGCTTCGAGTGGTGAGGATAGTGGGGTTGGGAGGTTTCCTACATGTTGAGCATGGTGATGAAGGAAATGTGGACGAGGAAGTTGAAGTCCAAAAAGAGGTTGAGGAAGGAGCAGTTGACTATGCTCAAGTAGGGGTGCAGAAAAAAGTTGAGATGGACGTAAAAAATAATGGTCATTTGGTGTGTGAGGATCAATTGGTGACTGAGGGTAAGTTGGTCAGTAAGGGTGACTTGTTGGGGACAAATGGCAAAGTCGAGGTGGAGGTGGATACATAGGGTTGAATTGAGGTGGATAGAGAGGGTGGAGTGGAGGTGGACCATAATGGTGGAGAAGAGGTGGATGGTGGAGTGGAGGTGGACAAATAGGGTGGAGTGGACGTGGACAGTAATAGTGGAGAGGAGATGGATGGTGCAGTGAAGGTGGACATAGATGGTGGAGTTTTCATGTGGAGATATATGGTGGAGTGGACAGTGAGGAAGAAGTTGAAGTGGAGAGTGAGGATGAAGGACATATGAATCATCTTAGTGGTGATGAGCACGTGGAGGAGGCAAAAGATGTTGGTATTGCTTTGGAGGATAGTGATGAAGAGTATAAGGTTGAAGATAGTGGTAGGAGGTTGTCAGATGCTGAATGGGATTCTGATGTCATATTAACTCCAGAAAACAGTGGTACTGAGGACAACAATAGTGAATATAGACCAAAGTCTGGTTCGTTTCATACATATGGGAAACAAAAGTCAATGGCCGATTAAAAATGGAAAGTTGGGACTATATTTACAGATAAGGATGAGTTTAAGGAGGCCATTAAAAGTTATGGTGTTCATACTGGGAGGGCTCTACAGTTTATTAAAAATGATAAGCTTAGGGTGAGGTCAAATGCATAGGTGGGCAAGGTAAGTGTCCATGGGTAGCTTACTGTGGGTATTTGCCAAAACAACAATTTTGGCAATTAAGGAAAATAATTGATACCCATAATTGCAGCAAACAACTTAACATTAAGTTGATGAATACAAATTGGTTGAGTCAGGAAATAGATAGGTCTTTACAAGAAAATCCTAATTTAAAGGTGAAAGACATACGTAATAAAACATTACAGAAATGGAATACTAAAGTTTCAATTTCCAAAGCACGAAGGGCAAAGTTAATGACATCAAATCAACTTGTATGAGATTTTAAAGAACAATTTAGAAGAATATATGACTATGCGCATGAGCTGTTGAGGTGTAATCCTGGGTCAACAATTAAGGTTAAAGTTGACAGTGATGATGGTGACCCAATGTTTAAAAGATTTTATGTTTGTCTCAAAGCTTGTAAGGACAACTTTGTCAGTTGTAAGCCAATTATCTGTTTAGATAGGTGTGTTTTGAAAGGCCAGTATAAGGGAGAGCTGCTCACTGCAATTGGAAGGGACCCAATTGAGCAAATGCTTTCCTTTACCTATGCAATAGTTGAAGTAGAGAATAAAGACACATGGACGTGGTTTTTGCAGTTATTGATTGAAGACCTTGGAGGTAATGAAGTGTGTGGTGTGTGCATGTGGATGTCTGACCTACAAAAGTTACATTATTTTATACTTTAAGCTTTGTAAATGATGTATGTTTCACTAATAAATTGATGTGGACAGGGATTGTTTCCAGCTACCCAAGAACTTTTGTCTGGTAGAACAAAGATTCTACATGAGACACCTCTATGCCAATTTTACGAAAAGGTTTTCTGGTCAGATTTTAAAGCCTTCGGTAATTACCGAAGGGCAAAAGCCCTCGGTAATGGTTAGCGACAGGGGATTTACCGAAGGATTTTTGGCCGTCGATAGGCCTTCGGTAAACACCCATTATCGACGGCTTTTGGCATTTTCCGAGGGCTTCTGGCCTTCGGTAATGCCCTACTTTTTTGTAATGTCTGATTTCTGAAAACTAAAAGAAGACTATATATATATATATATATATATATATATATATATATATATATATATATATATATATATATAAGAACTTCAATAACTCATACTAGAGTTTCTAAAATGTTCTCAAGTATTATTGCAATTTTTCTCTTAACATATTTGCTATGATTAGCATTGAAATATTTGATCTCTATAGTTGTAATAATTTCTATACATAATTTTAGCTATATTAAACTTTTAAATCTAGAAAATATGTAGAATTTACCATTTTAATTAGGATTTTGAGGGTAATAACCCCTCTATAATATTGTACACCTTTACTTATTTTGTCATGTAATATATCTAATTTTTAAAGAAAACCCACCATATATTTTTTAGGATAGAAAAAAGTGGTCCATTATAAATGAGTGGCATGACCCATGTAGATTCAATTATTAGTTGTTTTTTACTTTTAAAATTAATTTTATCTTTCGATATTATTGTAAAACTATTTCTTATAACCTGATTTTAAATTTATTGTTTCTTTCTTTTTATATAAAGAAGCTTAAATCCATTATTGAAATAAATTACAAATATTACAAACAAAAACAAACTTATAACATTTCCCTGAATACGAAGTTAGTATGACATAATTGGCCACAATCAAATTCCCAAAATAACTGAAAATTGAATCTTTTACCATAATATGATAACAAAAACTGTAGCCAATTAGGACCAAAAAATAATATTCTTATTATGATCACAGAAATAGCATTCTTAAACTGTGTAATCAACCTACCCACTGCATACGATACTCTTCTTTTTTTCTCTTTTCATTCTCCAACATTCAACGTTGAACAAAAACAATAACATATGACTTTTCTACCTCCAAAGCCACCCTCCCTAAGAAAAACCACCAATATATTATATAATTAATTATATATATATATATATACACATCTTAAGAACTCTACACAAAAGGCATATAATATAGATATAGAGAACAATGGATAACCCTAAACAAACTTTTGGGAGTTTAGCAGTTGTTCTATCTTTGCTTCTTGCTGTGTTTATTTTGCTGTTCCATTGGTCCTCCTCCATCTCCAATGAGTTAGTCCTAATCCACAAGGAACCACCATGCAAGCAATCAAACGTTGTAAGTTCAAATCACACACATCTTCTTCTTTTCTATGAAAATTGTTGAATTTCACCTTTTAAACTCAAATTCCTCATAATTTTTCCTCTGTTTTTCACATATTAAAAACTTTCCCTTTCACCTTAAAAGTGTTATATCCACAAATCTTTCTCAGATAACTCTGTTAAGAAGTGAACTTTAAGTCTAACTCAACTTCACAAAATTGGCTTAGTTTGTAAAATAGGTTTGCATTCACTTATATATTCTAAATTGACTTATCTCTAATCGATACTTGACTTTCAACGACTACTTAGAAATTTGGACATATTTTTGTATTTTTGGATATATAATAATTTATCTTTGTAAGTCTGATTTGGATTGGAATGTAAATTCCCAGTCATATACATATGTATATATGTAAGGAGTTTGATTCTCTTTTTAGCTGTAACTTTTCATGATTTTGATTTTGCCTTATATATGCACTGTAGAAGACTTCAGACATTGAAGAATGTGGAGATAGGCTTGATTGTGCTTTAGCAAAAGCTTCAATGGGAAACAAAACAGTGATAATTGCTGTAGTGAATAAGGCTTATGTTGAGCAAGATGTGGAGAGTGAGAGCACCATGCTTGATATATTTCTCAGCAGTTTTTGGCTTGGAGAGGGAACAAGATCTCTCATTCATCACATTCTCTTAGTTGCTGTTGATCAAATTGCCTATGAAAGATGTCAGTTTCTGAAACTGAACTGCTTCAGATTGGAAACAGATGGTGTTGATTTCGAAGGTGAGAAAGTTTACATGTCTCACGATTTCATCAAGATGATGTGGAGAAGAACACAGTTCCTCTTGGATGTTCTCAAACGTGGCTACAGCTTCGTTTTCACTGTATGTAATCCTTTCCATTTTCTTGCGTTTTTGTTTTTATTTCAGATTATTCCTGGTTAATTACGTATAACATCAATTTATATTATAAAAAGGTAATATTCAGTTTTATAAAATTAAATCTTACTATCATGTTTGTGTCTATAGAATTGCATAGTGAAAAATTAAGTTAAATTCTCTTTTAATTTTTATTATTTAAGAGTTAAATATATTTTTAGTTCTTATGACATAAAATTGGAGTCTATCTTTTTCTAAAACTTTAATATATTTTGGTTTTAATTTTTAAAAATATTTTTCTAATTTATTCAATTTTAAAATTTGAAAATTAAAATATATCAATACAAACACAAATTATAATTTTGTATTTAATTTTATGAACTATAAACATATTTAATTTTTATTTATATTTTTCAAGAATGAAAATAATCAAATAAATTAAATTTTGAACAATCTTGTATTATGATTTTATTGCAGATTTAAAATATAATTGATATATTTAAAGATAATTTATAAACTAAATATATTAATTAGTATTTTTTTCTGTTTTATTTGATTGAAGAAAAATTAGAAAAAAAAAATGAGAGTTAAATGCCAAAACAAAAGTTCAAAACTCATAAATATATATAAAGGGAGACCTATGGTATATATATATAGTAAGAAAGTTGAATAGTGTTCGTTCTTTTGGTTTTTCAAATGTGAATATTTGTTTATTTTTGCATAACGTCACACCTTTTCTTATTGTGTGGTGCACGTAACATGTCTTAGTTACGTAAGTTGAAATTTGAACAATATGAAAATTTGAAGATTCGATCAATTAAGGGAATGATTTATAATTAACTTAAATGGGTAATAATTAATGTTTAATTTGACAAACTTTATTTTTTTAACTCATCCTTTTTCTTTCTTTGTTAGATATTGATTGCATGCATCAACTTTTTTAAGATACTAAATATTCATTTATTTCATATTATATCTGTTATACAATAGTAGAAAAAATTAATTAAACCAGGAGGAGTGAATCATATCATATGGTTAATTAATGGAATTGCTATATTCAAATTAAAAGGCAATTAACGTTATTTATATTTCTGATTTCTACAAATCGTGTTTAAATTTTCATTTTAAGATGATATCTGAAATAATATTATTTAATATTTCATCCATCTCATATTACCTTTAAAAAAAATTTAGCCTCTAATCAATATACTGGAAAAAGCTATATGACAGAAAAAAAAAGTTATGAATAATAGTTTTTTTTTTCAATTATATATTCAGTTATATTATAATAAACCTGAAGAAATTATTGAATTTTTTTTTGTATTTTTTAAAAATTTATATATTTTTTTACATCACTAATTCAATCGTGCATTGTTTTAAATCATTTTATACAAGATTTTGAACTGTTTCCTTCTTGAACATGTCATACTTAGTTACGTAAACGTGTAGACATTGTTAGGTTTTACTGTTGGTTTTGTTGAAAGTTGACCTTTAAATTAATTATAATAATTCCATTATTGAAACATATTCAAAATATATATCTATCAATAAAAACTTATTTTCAGAATTTCTATTATGAAAAGATGGAAATGAACTTCATCAATAAAATAAAGTAAAATACCGATCCATGATGAGTAGAAAATAACAGATTAAAAATTTTATAGTCAAAGATAGTGAAGTTTATGATTTTTTTTAATGATATCAATAAGTAATATTAGAACATGTTTGGATGTTGAGTTTTGAAAAGGACCACGATTTTTTTTATAATTTTGATAAAATCAAACAAATGATTTAAAAAATTAATTTATCCTTTTTAAGACAATTTTAAAAAAATAAATAAATTTTCACCTTCCTTTTCTTTTCTCTATAAAATGCAACCCTTAATCTTTCTCACAAACTGTTTTTTTTATTTATTTTCATTTTCATATTAACAAAGCAAAATTCATGCTCCGAAAAATAGTCTAAATTATTAGAGAACAATTACAAATACGTTCATATACCTTTCCAATTTAAAATTGAATAAATTTTACAATCTTAAATCGAGAACTCCTAAATTTAAATAAATACTTTTTTATTTTCTTTTAAAAGATCTACTTAAATATATGTTCTACAATTTTATTTACTAATTTAAATTTAAGCATGTTAACAAACATAAAATATTTAATTCACATACAGGAAAATCAGAAAATGAAATTGACATAAAGAAAAAGCCCTAATAAAAGGATAAAATGTAAATAATCCAAAATTAATTGAATAACAAACCATTTTGCATTTGTTAAAAAATAGATTTTAAGTTTAACTCAATTTTATAAAACCAATTTGTAAGATGAGATTTACACTTCACTTATATATTTTAAATTAGTCTTATCTCTAGTTGATGTGAGACTTTCAATCGCATATCCATACACATGTTTTTCAAAGTTTACTTTATATAGAATTTAACTTTCAAATTAATATTTTCATCATGCACGTAATATTAAGAAAAATGCCTCTTTAACAATTTTTTTGATAACTTTTTTACAACAATCTATATGGTAGCTTGTGATCGGTTCGTTTCAAATATACGAACCAATAAAATAGTGATACATAGTTTATTGTCAAAAAATTGTTAACAAAAGTTGTTAATATCATGGTCGTGATATTAAGTATGAATTCTTGTTTTCTACCATGTTAAGTTGGAGAGAGAACCAGACAAATAATGTAACATGTTTTTGACAGGACACTGATGTAATGTGGCTAAGAAACCCATTTACAAGATTGAGTTATAAGAATGTGATAGAAGACCTTCAAATTAGCACAGACATGTACAATGGTGATCCTTGGTCAAAGGAAAACCTACTCAACACTGGATTTTACTTTGTGAGGACAAGCAACAAGACTGTCTCCTTGTTTGAAACATGGTACGGTCGAAAGGATAATTCCACAGGAAAAAAGGAGCAAGATGTGCTTCTTGACCTGATCAGAGGAGGTATTATTGAACAGTTGCAAATTAGGGTTAGGTTTTTGGACACCCTTTATTTCAGTGGATTTTGCCAAGACAGTAAGGATTTTAGGGCAGTCACCACTGTCCATGCCAACTGTTGTCGGAGCATCAATGCAAAGGTAGCAGATATGAAGGTTGCCCTCAGTGATTGGAAGAAATTTAAGAGGTTGGAAGCTAATTCTACAGTGAATCCTCAATGGACTAAGCATGACTGGTGTCAGCAATCTTGGAGGAAGACTTAGAAAAACAAAGGCTAACCATCATCTTGAGTTGAGTGACCTAACACAACCCATTTTTTTAAGAAGCATTTGTCTTAATTTAAAGGTTATTACTATAATTATGAGTTTTTTTTGTACACTGTCGTGAAGAGAATTATAACTTAATAGGAAAATGTTTATGTTGATATGTTGTATAGATTATGCATTGGCTGACCTATATAGGGTTAAGGATGAAAAATAGAGACCTTTTCATTTTCTATTTTATATAAATATATTTAGTGATTTCATTGTGAAATTAATACCAATGTTAATAAAAAAATGTGTATATTGTTGAAAATCTTTTATATTATATAGGTATATACAAATCTATCTTTACAAATTAGTTTTATAAAATCAAATTAGATTTTAAAGTTCAGTTGAAATATGATATCAGACCGATTTAAAATTTATTCTAATAAATTTGTTTTTTATTGAGGCTATTATTTTTTTAAAGCAACTAATATATAGATGAAAAAAATTAAGGCATTAGAAATGTCTCATCCCATTTACAACAAATATCAATAGATATAAATAAGGGATGTGAATATCACCTGGGTCTACTCCTACCCAAATCAATACAAACAAACCTATTTAAACTTTGAGTGTAATCTATAAGCAACATATAACAAAAGATGTACACCACAAAAGCCTCAAGTCTAAATTACTCCTATAGAACATCATTTCCAATGAAGTGAGTAAGAAATAGTTTTCTTTTTGTATTACTTTTTTCTTTTTATGGTTTCAAAATACAACCACTTTCTTTGCAAAGAGATTGCATAAAGAACTTAACAACGTAATAACAAATAACATAGTTGCTGGTAGCAGAGGTTAGAATGAAAATAAATAATTACAATATAGTTTTTGGGACTCCTATTTTTAAATCACTTTTGAACAATTTCAAGACAAATTGGATACAAGTTTTTGGATATAAATACCAATCAAAGGATGAAAAGTTTTCTTTTTTTGATATCTTGTTTCTCATCCATGTCCAAATTTTTAATTTTGTCATCCCAAATTTTTTTTATCATCCCTTTGCCCGTTCTTAGTACAATTGCATTCTTATGATTCCATATATTTCTTATCATAGTCATTCATATAACCTTCCAAATCTTATTACCTTTTATTATATCCATACTATAGGCAAACAAAATTGATCAAAATTGTAAAGTTTGGTTATGTTGTGTTGTTATTAATCCTGACCGCTAATACCAAGATTCTAGGAAAGGTTAGGTACCGTATACTCAAAGAATAGATATTGAATTGATTCTTCATTTGTATTACTCATGGCACAAAAATTGCAAAAAAAGATGTATTCCTTTTTTACCTAGATTATCTTTTGTGACGATAGAGTTGAAACTCACTCGATAAACAAAGTGTAATGTTTTAGGGATTTCTTTTAATTCCCATATTATGATGTAAAAGTCCATTTGTTCCCACTGTCATTATTTTATATGATATTATAACCTAAGAATATCATGTTACCACTTATCAGATCGTTATCATATCACTCACAAACATTTAATAATCTCGCATTCAGCATGAATATGTCTTAGCATGAGTTAAGATTAAAGTTAATTTTTTAATATCTATTTGTTTGATGTCTTGGGTTAGCCAATGAGTTATAAATACACAAACAAAATTACTCCATCATGTTTAAAAGAGTGAAGGATTTGAAATGTAACATTTGATATTAATAGTTACATCATGGGTTATAATCTCATAAACGTAATGTGATCATCATTTAGATACAATGGTTGGTCGGTTAATTTAAAGGTTATGACAAACTTCTTTTTCTTTTTATTGGCAAGTGTTAGTTGTTAGTATTTTGTTAGAGGAGGAGTCAAACCAACAACCTCTCTCACTCTTCTTTCGAAACGCTTTCAAATCCAACCTTATAGCTCTCAAATGTTAGTGGGACGAGTTGAACCCACAACCTTTCCTATCCTTCCTTTCAACTTTTGACAAACTTATACTTTTATTTATGGGTTGAAAAGAAATGTTTTTATAAAATCAATCTTCATTTATACTGGACTAATAGGTTGAGGAAGAGAAAACCTCGATCTACGTAAATCATATGGTCGATAACACCTCGGTCAACACAACAACATAGGAGGAGATACTCAAGCATCTACGTAGGCAACATGATAAATCACATCTAAATAATGGTGAATTAAAGAAAATTAAGCAAATTAAGAAACCATAAAACTAGGTAAGCCTATGAACCCTAGGCCTAACAAACATGGCCATGCATGTACTATATATAGTCACTGTTCATGAGGATGTCAATAAAATCATTTATTACTATATTTCATTTACAACACATCTCTAACATGAGCAACGGATTACCATTGCAGACTCTCCTGTTGAGAAAATCAAGGTATATTAGAAGAGGACTTATCGTTACAGTTGGCAGAAGACATCTCGACCTGAAAAACAAGGAGGAAAGTAGGAACATGTGCATCTGAGTACATCTGAGCCAAGCAAGAACATATGCAAATGTTATAAGTTATTTAATCTCATTTCTATATATAACTCATTATAATTCGTAAATTTTACACACACATCGCTTTGAAACTAAATTATAAAGTATTTTATTCTTGCACTGAAAGTCATGTAAAACATACTCACATGTACATATACATGTTATATATAGTCCATTGTAAAAATCCATTTATCACATGAAAAACACTCCACGTGTCATTTTGCTAAGGAAGTCGTTATATCACTTCTATAAAGTACAAAAACTAAATACTTTATAATTTAGGGAGAAAACACAGTTGTTTATAATACTGACTCTCTTGTGAGCGTCAAGTATTACAATTAAGGAGAATATATAGTAAAATATTCATCAAACATTTTATTATAATTAATAGTCTTTCAAGAAGAAATATAGAAATATATATATATATATATATATATATATATATATATATGGAACCAATATTAACAAAATTTAGAAAAAGACTAGAAAAATAGAATCACTACAAGAATGTTACATATTAATTACCATTAAAGATTTGGCAAAAGAGATGCATTATTAAAGTCAATCAAATCATTTGTAACTCGACACAAAATAAAATATAAAAAATATAATAAATTAAGTCCACTTTAAACTAGCACAAATTAAAAAATAATTATAATAATAATAATATTAAATATTGTGTGAGCTAAGTAAATATTAGTATTTTTTTATTAATATTAATGTCAATAAAGTTGACACTATGTAGAGAAAATAAAAATATTCATGAAAGAGTGGGTCAAACCTACTTTAAAATAGATACAAGTTAATCCATAAATGAGAATAATAATATTAAATCTTGTATGGGTTAGACCCGCACTAAGTAAGTTGTATCTATGAATTAAAACATAAAGACACTAATAATAGAGTGGGCCAAACTCACTCTAGAACAGAAGCAAATTAAATAATAAATAAAAATAATAATATTGCTAAAAAGTATTTTTTATTAGTCCAGCTCACATTAAATAAATAAAAAATCAACGATAGAATGGGTAATACCCACCCTAAACTGAATGCAAATTTAAGTGAGTTATATTTATAAATTAATTAGGCCACGTCATTTATAATATAATAAAGGTTATTAGGCCTCAATGCTGAGTTTTCTGATTTCATTAATTACTTTTTAAAGTTTTTTTTTTCAATTTATTGAAACAACCACTCTCTCTCTCTCTCTCTATATATATAAATATGTATAACTCTCATTGTTGGTTTTTGTGAACAAAGATAAAAACACAATGAGAAAAGCGATGGAAAATCCTCTTGTTAGTTTGGCAACTGTATCAATTCTCTTCATTGGTATTATGTTGTTCTACCAATGCTTCTCCCATTTTTCCAACCAATTCATCCTATGGCAAAAGGAACCACTCTTAAACCAATCAAATCTTGTAAGTTCATTCAAATTTACCTTCTTTTTTCTGCATTCGTCTCAAAATATATCATATATATATATATATATATATATATATATATATATAAAATTATCTTCAATAAATAAGTTTTAAATTTAATTCAACTTTAAAAAATTAATTTATAAGATGATTATTCACTTATATATTATAAATTTGTTTTTGTCTTTAGTTGGTGTGAAATTTTCAATACATTCACTCACACAGACATATACACACACAAAAACACACAGACACACACATACAAACACACGGACAGACACACACACAGACACACAAACACACACATATATATCGAGTGTAAAATTAGACATTAATTAATGATTCAATAACAGTCAAATAGTGGGTGACACGTACTAGGATAAATTTCGGATAACTATAATACTATTTTAAAAACTAAAAGCCTAATTCAACTTTATAAAACTGACTTATAAAATGAGATTTATATTCATTTTATCATGTGGACTTAAGATTTTCAACATCAATTAGTTAGTTCTTAATCTAGTATGCATAAATCTGAACATCAAAATGTCATGAAAACGAGTGATCATCTTATAATCTTACATTATAAAGTGAAGTGTTTGAGAAGTTTGATTAGCTGAAGTTTGTGCAAACATTGTAGAACAATTCAAAGAGTGAAGCGTGTGGAGATGCCCTTGAGTGTGCTTTAGCAAAAGCTGCAATGGGAAACAAAACAGTGATAATTGCCGTAGTGAATAGGGCTTATGCTGAGCAAGATGTGGAGAGTGACAACACAATGCTTGATCTATTTCTCAACAGTTTTTGGCTTGGAGAGGGAACAAGATATCTCATTGATCACATTCTCTTAGTTGCTGTTGATCAAATTGCCTATGAAAGATGTCAATTTCTGAAGATGAACTGCATCAAATTGGAAACAGATGGTGTTGATTTCAAAGGCGAGAAAGTTTACATGTCTCACGATTTCCTCAAGATGATGTGGAAGAGGACTCAGTTTCTCTTGGATGTTCTCAAACATGGCTACAATCTCATTTTCACAGTATGTTTTATTTTTCTTCTTTTTTTATTATCATCAATTGCTCTTTTTTATTTTTAAGTATAATAACCAACAAATGTCTTTTAACTATATATATAATAACATTCAATAATTTTCTATTACATCATGTTTTTACAATACTTATATTAAATTAAAAATTCATTTCATACGTATTTTATATTCAAAATACTTATATTAATATGAAATTATGTTATGTCTCAATTAATTATAGGTATTAAAATTAAACTAGCATATATTTTTTGAAATATATTAAAACATAAATTATTGGGTTAAATATATTTTTATCTATTAACTTTAGTTAAAATTAGAATTACTCTCTTTTCAAAACTTTCATCCAACTTAATTCTTTAACTTTAGAAAGAGATGAAATTAATCATTTTAACCAAAATTTGTTAAGTTTATTTAATGTTTCAAACGTATTTCATAATAACAATTGAGTTGTGGTTTGATATGTTTTCTCTTCAAGACTAAAAACATATTTAATTTTAAATTATTAAATTATTTCATAATTATTTGTTCAATTTTAACAAAACTTGACATAAATGATTGCAACAATATAAAATTATAATGTATCTATTAGATTGAAAAATTTACTATTAATAGTTAATGTTTAGTAAATATATTATATCAGTGCAATTTCCAAAATAATTTTTTTTTCTTTCTTTTCTAATTTTCTTTAATTAAAATTTGAAACATTTTTCTCTTCTTCGTTTTCTTTCCATTTTACGTTACAATGGGTGAAGTCAAATGTGTTTAATTTATAGAATATACTAAAATGAGCTTACCATACCTAGATGTAAATGAAAATTTATTATGAAGTTGAGTATATAAGTACGTAATTAATGCATACAACTGTAATGTCAAAAAGGAAGTTTAATATTAAGCAAGGTTTAATTGCGCCTCTTATTAAGTTAAACGAATTATATTATTCATTTTTAAAGTTTAAACACCTAGCTTCTAATTACACATCTATGGTTAAAGTCTATAGAGATATTTAACCCTAAATACAAAGCATATCAATTCAAACTTCTTCTTTTTCTTCTAATTCTCATGCAACATTTTTCATATAGGACACAGATGTTATGTGGTTAAGAGACCCATTTACAATGTTGGGCAAGAATGAAACAGAAGACCTTCAAATAAGTTTAGACAGCTACCTCGGTGATCCTTGGTCACAAAACAATCCAATCAACACAGGCTTTTACTATGTGAGATCAAACAAGAAGACCATTTCCCTATATGAAACATGGTATGCACAAAAGGACAATTCCACAGGGAAAAAAGAACAAGATATTCTTAGGGACCTAATCAATGGTGGTATAATCAATAAGTTAGGACTTAGGGTTAGGTTTTTGGATACCCTTTATTTTAGTGCATTTTGCCAAGATAGCAGAGATATTAGGGCAGTCATCACTGTCCATGCAGCCTGTTGCAGGAGCATCACTGCAAAGGAAAAAGACTTGAAAGTAATGTTCAGTGATTGGAAGAGGTTTAAGAAGTTGGAATCTAACTCTTCTGCAAGCCCTAAGTGGAGTAGGCACACTTGGTGTAGCCAATCTTGGGGAAAATCAATAACAGTAAAGGGTAATTAAGTATCATATATATAGTTGCGTGAGAACATTCAACATATGTTTGTTTTAATTTATACAAGTGATAATGTTTGAGTTGTTGTATTTTGTACCATGATTATGAAAAAAATCAATAAATTTGAAGAGACAAAATCTTTGTCTTGATGTTCTCCGTGCAAATAAAATTATTTTCAAGTACATTACTACATTTTTATAAAGATAATGATACTTTGACAATATTTTTTTGACAACATTTTAACACCATTTACGTGTCATTCTGTGATTGGTCCATGTTTGTGTTTATGATTATTATTATTGATCGTGGAGAAATTTTGGATATCTAGCTGAGATTAAATAATTTGTGGTGATGATTTTTATATATGATGATTGTATTTTAACAAGAGCATATGATAGTATACGTGTTGAGAAAGATATACAATATTGAGAAAAGTGATCAATATAAAAAATGTTTGAGATAATCTTTTAGTTTCATGTTTTTTTCTTTTTTAAGAAAATCTTTTTGTAAAACAATGTTTTCTTGTTTGTTGAGATTTTCAATAAAAGAAAAATAAGTTTTTATTTTAATTATTATTTATTATAGATTTTACGAAACGATCATTTGCATTACCAATTGTCACACTCTCTAAATGAAGTCAACACCAATTCAATGGAAAAGACCGCAACAACACTTTTTTTAACAAATATAAAACTATATAAAGTTAAGAAATTTGAGAAACTACATTAAATAATTCCAACAAATATTGAAATGAAAAGTGATATTAAACCTAATTTGTAATAATAATCAACATTATTGATTTAAAATTTTAAACCAAAAAATATTTTAAAAGAGTTTTTCTCTACAAATTGAATTTAGACTTATTATAATAATGATAGCACTTAAAAAAGATGACATAATTGAAGAAAAGAATTTTAAAAAAAAGTAATATAGATTTAAATTCAATTTATAATTAAAATAATTTATCATTGTTTTACAGGTTATATCTAAATCATATAGATTAAGAATTGAATAATGAGAAACGGAAGAAAAATCTTTACACACTTGAAATATATTAATCGGTAAACGGGTATTGATTTAAATAAAATGATCTTGAGTTATAAAACTAATAAGTTTAGACAACTTAAGACATCTAATTTATATTTTTTATCTTGTACCTTTATGAGCTTAGGTTGGAATATTGTTCCACACGATTTGATTTTGGGATATGTTTATATATTAATTTTATTTTTGTTATTTTACCCTCTCTTTGTACTTTATATAATTTTATGTAGCGATTGTATTAAATAAGACAACAGATAGTAATATTGAGAAGACAATTCTGATAGCATTGAAAACATTTTATTCATATAATTTTTATGACAAAATTTAAGTTTTGTTAATTCGAGGTATAATTTAGACTTATAAAGTATGCACATATTGTTGAGTAACAAAATTATATGATGATGTATTTATGTAATTAGGTTATTTGAGGTGTTATATTATATCTTTAAATATAAATTTTGAATAATTTAGAATAGAAATTGATGAAAATCAATTAGGAAACTTGATGTTTTTAATAAAGATATCTTAGTTTTTCTTTTGGTTTCAGTTGACCATTTTGATTGGTGCATGTCTCGTTAATTAACGAAAAGTAAAAACAAAATATAATTTTTAAATCATATGTTTTAAAATTTTTATGTTTATCATTGTGGTGTTTTTAAAGTTTGAATATGATGAATTTATATTCAGGGAAAAAATTAATATAATGACTAGGTTTATCTAATATAGGTTCAGCTACAAGTCTCTATTAAATAACTTTAAGTGAATACAGTTAAACCTAACTCATTAACTCCTCCATTCTAATGTGAATATTAATAAATTACATTACACAATTTGGGTAATTCACTTTTGTCCCATTTTTTTTCACAAGTCAAATTGGATTTAAATTTAAATAAAATACATAATAAAAAAATTGAGTGATATTATTAAGGATCAAGTCATAGTGAATATTAAAAAATACACAATTACATATAATTTCTGTGAGTCATTCTATAAATAATGAAAGCATTGACTTGTACAAGAAATTATAGAACAACTTCTATAGTGTCTTTATTAATTAGTTTGAATTAGTAGGTAAAATTGAAAAAGTTTACATTCTTAGTTCAAATATAAGTCATTCTTTAATATATTTTTTTGTCAAATCTATAAATTATTAATATTTTAATTTTAGTACTTTATGTCGAAAGTAAGAGTCTTTCAATATCTTCAAAATAAGTAAACTCAAAGTGTTGTGCTTTTTATCATGATAAGTGTTTTTTTTACGATGAAAATTAATGTTCTTTCTTGGATAAATGGATTGTAATAATATCATAGATTCCATGTAAAATAAATTCATTGTTGTTTAGTGATTAAATCTGAGCTAAGTGTCAAACAGTGTAAAAATTTAGACTTCTCTCACTACTTTAATCCATTAAGTAAAATAGCTACTTGATTAAAATTAAAATTGTGTACAAATTTTAATTATTTAGAAAAATATTCTAATCAATTAAAATGGTATGAAATCCAACAACTATTTTTTTTAATCAATTGAGAACAATACCTAATCAATTAAAACAGTGTATAAATTTTAACTATTAAAATTATCAATTTTGTACCTTTGTTATATATATATATATATATATATATATATATATATATATATATATATATATATATATATATATATATATATATATATATATATATATATATATATATGCATGTATGTATATTTTTAATTCAAAAACTTTAAAAAGTATTTTCAAACCAATTCATTCCTCTTGAATTGTCTTTCAATTTAACAATTTAGTGTTATATATATTTAGTACTATACATAATATATTGTACAGGTTTGGTGTGTAAATTATCATTTAATGAATATTAATATTATAAATACTAATTCAAAATGTTTAAAGAAATTATCATTTCTATAAGACTATCACATGTTTAGTTTTTACGGTTGATCAACACTTTTGAAAACTTGTTTAATCTTAATGATGTATCTTGAAACTATTACGAGTGTTATAATTTACTTTTCAGCGTTTATGCATGAATGATTCATGCATTAGTTTTAGTTTGCATCACTATGCGATCAATAAATATATTATATTTGAGAAAACAACTTAAAGTTTTTTCAGAAACTTTTAAAAGTTATTTTACGATATATTAATCGATTATGTTATTTTGTGTTCGCTTTAACAAAAAAAAATGATTATATTATACATAATTAATTAACATAAATGAGATCACTATTATTTGAAACTTGATTCAAATAAAACTCCATTCTGATTGATTTGTAAAAAAAGCAATCAATTAAACTTTTAATATTAAATTTCCAAATTCAATTATGGACAATACAATCAATTATTCTTAAATATAATTGATTAGATTGGTTCTATATTAAATTATGTAAAAAAATCATACTTCAAAGTTAACAAGTTTTGATAATTTGTAATAAATTTTTTCTTATTTTTAAGAATTCTCCAACAACATGAAAAAAAAATCTTCTAAAAGATTTAAAGGAGTTTATAGAAGATGTTTGGTGAAATTCTTTAGTAGTCTCGTGTATTTATTCTTTTTGGATTGTCTATCACATTAAGTTATATACTCTTTTTGTTTATGAATTGGATGTTTTCTACACATAGGTTTGATGTTTCATTCAACAAACGTTTATGGTTTTATAGTTTTTTTAACAGGCTTTTAAAAAAAAGTTGTATATATTAAGTGATTATATATTTTATATGTGAAGTATGGTTGTAATATGAATTTCAAGGTAATTTTATTCATATTAAATGGTTGGTGATTGAAACTAAATGTAAACTTTTTATTAGAATTAAAATAATGTAGAAATATTGGTGATTTAATATAAAGTATATGTTAATTATATGTGTAAAGATTTAGAAAATAATATTTTAGAAGTGGTAATTGTTAGAAACTCAACTATATTTATATTAAAATGTTTTAATATAAATAGTTTTGTTATGAACGAGTTTTATTATTTTAAAACACATAAATAAATAAATAAATAAATAAATATATATATATATATATATATATATATTAATTAACAACTAAACATTCTTAAAACCTCTAAAAATCTCATCCAAACAATAAACTTACCTAGCTAGTTCATGACTCACTCAATAACTAAAGCTAAGGATGGCAAAAAGGGTCAAGCATGGCACCCAAGCCTCCCAGCTTGACAAAAAAAGTGGATCGGGACAACATTTTCAACTTGGGAACCGGAACAAATTCGATCCCATAAGCTCGCCAGCCCAACAAGTCAGTCCCACGAGTCAATCAGACCAACTTGGCAACCTGACTTAATTAAAAAAATTGAAACCACTTGACTCCTTATATTAACATAGCTCGAGAGTTCGATCATGGTTTAATACAACTCGATCAATGTTTAATGCAACTTGTCCAATATCTGAAACAACCTAGATGGTAGTCCGTTTAAGCCTTTTTAAACCTAGAATCAACCTAGCAGCTCTGTATGAACATGTTTTCATGTAAAATATAAAAAATTTCAGCTTGTTTCCGTATGATATTAGACTTTCGATGACAAAAAAAAACAAGTGAGCTAGCTTGACACCTCAAAAACCCGACAGCTTAATAGCGGGCTAGGTCGGGTTATATGGTTTAACCTGTTTTAAATTAGCGGACCAGCTTATTCTAGTCAATTTTTGGCGGGTCAATAGGTGGGCTTAAATAGCCTAGATTGACTTGTTTTTCCACCTCTAACTAAAACTCTCTGAAAATTTCTAATTATTTTTGCCCAACGCTACCCTTCGACGTTCAACAAGCCCAATACTTGCTCAGTGAGAGCACCCCTAATGCTCTCAGGATTTAATTTGAAGAATTTCTCCCAATAACTCTATATGACACCCAACAACAAACAAGTTAGTAATTTTTTTTGACTTTGATGTTGCTCAGTGACAATACTCTCGTCCAACAACCACCAAGTTAATGAGTTTTGTAACTTTGGTGTCGCTCAACAATAAACACCCTCGCTCAATGACTTTACATAATGCATACAACAAAAGCTTTACAAAATGATAGTTTTAACCATGCCAAATCCCACTTTCAAGCTTCATACAAGTTATTACCAAATTCAGATTAACCAACTCAATATAGGTTAAAATTTACAATTGTATTAATTCAATCCTGAAACCACATTCATCCATGCATACCATAAAAAACTCGCAATCTTAAATCATTATAAGAATGTAACTAAATTAAAGCATTTAATTTCATTGTCATCAAGTATCAAACATACCAATTGAATCCCAACAACACTAATTTAGCACCCACACCAAAATTCAATGAAGAAGAAACATGTAAGAGTAAAAATTAGCTTCCCTCATTTGTATAACATCTTTAATTGCTCTAAAATATCAACACTCCTTTAATCTCACATAATGCTCTATCTACACATAGGAACCTCATATTAATGATCAAATTATACAATTATGATCATTGGACAACAAAGATTCACATTGATGACTTATAGGACACATGCAATCGAAAGAAGACTACATGAAAAAGAGAAACAAAAAAGAGACATAAAATTCACTTACTCAAATGAATAATATGATCGAATAAATAAGAAGAGCTCATAATGTGATCAATCCAACCGTATCTAATATTTGAAAAAAAATTAATAGAGGGTGAGAAAAAGCAAAAAAAAAAAGTATAAAACTCTTGAAAAACATTCTAGAGAGATAATGAGTTTTTAAAATAATAAAACTCATTTATTCAAAATATATTTATACAAAAACCTTTTATTAATATAAAAATAGATCTTATTATTTTAAAAGAATCACTATTATTCTAAAAATTATTTTTTAAGTCTTTACAAAATAAAAAGAAAGAATAAAATTAATAAAATAATTATTTTAATTTAAAAATATTAATTAAAAGTCAAATTTAAAAAGTAAATGTGAAAAAAAGAAATCTCTTTATATCTTTATTAGTGAAAACACATGGATTATGCATGTGTGTTCACATTTTTATGACAATAAAAAATAATAAAATTATTACTATTATTATTATTTTTATTATTATAATTATAAAATTAAAATATTGATTTTTTAGATAATTTTATAATAAGAAATTGGTTAAGTTCGAAAAAAGGTAAAATAAAAAAGGGTTAAACTTAAAGAAATTATCACTTAAAAACTAAAATTGATAAAATAATTATTTTAATTAAAAAAATTATTTAAAAGATAAAATTGGAAAGCAAATATGCACACCAAAAAATATTATATATATATATATATATATATATATATATATATATATATATATATATATAATTTTGGGTATGAATAATAACTAGCATAAATAATTATCATAAGAAACTTGAATTTGATAATTATGACCTTTTTCAATTTGTAGGTATAATTATACCTATTCATACTTTATAAGAGTAAATATTTTATGTATTTTTTATTTATGTTACAATTATAAAGAGGTTTTAATATCTTCTTGAAATGGGATAAGATAGTATATTATTATTCTTTCAATTCTATTAAATTAATTTTTATATTAATTAGATTGTTGTTCATATAATATGTAGAAAGATAATAAACCTTTTATTCTTGGTATCATTATTTCCATTAATAAACTTCTTATTTTCTTTTATGAAAAAATCTACATATAGTTATGATTAAAATTTTTAAGTAAAATTTGAAAATATTTTAAAAATATATTATACTTATTTTTATATTTTGATAAAAATATACAAATATTATTATTGTATAATTATAACATCAACTAATAAAAACTATAATTTTGTTATATATAGTTGTTATAACCTTAATATAAATTAGAGTAGTACTTTTAAATAGTTTTATTATAAAAAATATTTGTTAATTATACTTTTATTATTTTATATAATTAATTTTATGTAGGAATTTTTTACAATTTTACAAGTTAATTATATACATTGTAGAAGAAATCATTTTATATTATTTTATTTAATTTTCTAAAAAATATTATAGTTTATTTGTAATAAAACATACCTTGGTCAAGATTCTAATTAATGTTTTAAAATATCACATTAAAATAAATTATTAAATATATGCATATTGACTCATTAATTTTTATTTGTTCCTTACAGACTTATATAATGATGATATTCCATCATCACATTAACATAATATTATTATTATCGAAACCTACATCAATATTTTTAGAATTAAAGTAGCATAATTACCTGAAAAATGACTTTTTTTAAGAGAGTAAGATAAAAAAAAATATGTAATTACAAAAAAAATTAACCCTTAATAAAATAAAACTATATAATAAAAATGTTACAGATTCAATTTATATAATTATTGGTTTGCCATTATTTTTATTTTAAAAAATTATTAATTTAGTTAGCTTTTTATTAATTATAAATTAAAACAAAAAAAAACTTCTCCCTAAATTAAAGTATTGTTTACCGTACTACAATTTTTTAATAAGGAAAATATGAAAAGATATTGTTTTCTAAACTTTTGTTGGAATAATCCATTTCATAAATAAATAAATAAATTGGCGTAGTTGTCTCATTCTATCTTTTCTATCAAAATCTCCTTCTCTCTCTCTCTCTCTCTGTTTTAGGGTTTTGTATCGATTCTTGTTATTTAGGGTTTTCTCATCCCTTTCAATTCCCAATTCTGGATCTCTAGGGTTTTCTAATCTCTCGGGTTCTCTAGTACTTCGATTTCACTTTTTGATTTCAGCGTCTTCCTTTTGGGTTTTCTCAGATCTCTCAATCTTATACGACTGTTCAATTTAGGGCGTTGTTCCTTCTATCTAAGCTTTAGTTTTCAAGAATGCCTCCGAAATCGACGAAGCGTGGGTCCGCGTCAAGCGCCTCAAAGAGGGGTGGCAGAGGGGGCAGGGGAATCTCCAAGGGTGCGCATAGCCAGCAGCACCATGAAGCTGCGGAAGAGGTAGTGAAGGTCGAGGAGAAGCAACCCATTGTTGTTGCTGAGGAGGAACAACCCAAGGCGATGGAAGAAGAGCACCCTTTGGTTGAAGAGAAACAGCTTGTGGTTGAAGAGAAGGAATCTGTTGTGGTGGTTGAGGACAAGGCTATTGATATGAATCAAATGGCTCCGGAGGCTGTGGAAGAAGCGTCCCATCTTGCTAATGGATTGACCGCCGTGAAAAGTAAGAATTTTTTCTTTTCTTTACGCTCTAATGATCGAGCCTTTTGGTTGTCTAATTTTTATATTTTTTGTTTGGCTGAGGATGGTGGTGGTGTTGTAGTTTAGGCTTTTGGTTGTGATGCTGAGTTGAGTTTAATTGCTATGGTAATCAATATTTTTAATTATAATTATGGTTCTTGATATTGCATGATGATGATACTCAATACTTTTGATTGCAATTGTGATTTTGGTTTCATTGTGGTTCTTGATATTGTAAGAAATTGGAAAAAATGGGATCATTCGTGGTTGGAGTTGTGGCAATTGTGGCTGATGGAAAATTGCCCAATTGCACCTGCCCATGTGGTGACAATTTCACCCCAGTCTGTTGTACTGGGTGAAATTTGGATAAATTTGGTGCTGAAAAACTGGGAAAAATTTGCCGCAGTTTTGCTCCAATCCTTGAAATTGGACAAATACAGGACCAACAATTGGAACAAATCAATGCCGCATGCAGTTGCTGTTCTTCTCTAATCCTTGATATTGGGTAAAATTGGGATATATGCGGCTGATATAGCGCCTCTCAAGTATAAAATCATGTTTACAACAAATTGGTTTTTGAAACATTGGCCCAAATTTTTTGGGGTTCTTGTGAAATTTTGTATTGTTTTAGTTGTTGTTTGGGTATGTTAATCTGAATTAATGTTGGGGCTGAATGTTATATTTGATAGATGAGGGTCATAAGGTACCGAGGAAATTTAACCTGATAGTAAGAGAGCTATTTGAAGAAGTATTTCTTTTATGTGTCTTTAAATGTTAGTAGTTGTTCTTTCTCCTCTGTTGCAGTTGTTGGAAATTGAGATGGGGGGCTATTCAATGAGATGCATGTGCTTTGACGGTGATAGTTTAATTTTCAATTTGTTTTGGTTCAAGATTTTTGAGTTCATTTGTGTGCTAGTCTGCTGTGGTGGGAATAGTTTTTACCAGAATGACGTGATTATGGAGTATGGACTGTGTTGATTTAATGAGTACTATGGCGTTGGAAAAGTTTTTTCTGTTCTGATTGGAAACATTTGAAATGTATTATTACAGACAATGAAGAGGATGTTAAGGAATCCATAGATGAATATGAGAAAGATGAACGCTTAGATTTGGAGGATAATGATCCCGAGTATGAAGCTGAGGAGTATGGTGGAGTTGATTATGATGAGAAGGAAATTGAACAAGATGAGGGTCATGAGGTGGGCAATGAAGTAGAGGAAGAAGAGGCTGAGGATAATTTAGGAGAAGAAGAGGGTGATACAGGTGAGGAAGAGGTTGAAGATGTTCATGACGAACTTGAGGGTGAGGAGGAGCATGAGCATACTGGTGAGGAGCATGAGCACCCTGACTTTGCTGATGTGGATGAAGAGGAACATCGAGAAGTTGTGAAAGAGAGGCGGAAGCGGAAAGAGTTTGAAGTTTTTGTTGGTGGCTTGGACAAGGATGCTACTGAGAGTGATCTGAGGAAGGTTTTTGGTGAAGTTGGGGTTGTTACAGAGGTCAGGTTGATGATGAATCCTCAGACTAAAAAGAACAAGGGATTTGCATTCTTGCGTTTTGAAACTGTGGAACAAGCTAAACGAGCTGTGTCAGAGCTCAGAAATCCTGTGGTAATTTTTTCTTTTTAATTTTCTCCATGATAGGGTAGGCTAAAAAGGATGCTGTGTTAAATCACATTTTTAACACCCCAATTTCAGATTAATGGCAAACAATGTGGTGTTACTCCTAGTCAGGACAGTGATACACTCTATTTGGGGAATATATGCAAGACATGGACAAAGGAAGCTGTAAGTTAATTTTTATTTTCTGAGTTTCTGAACTCAGAAACCAAGTTGTTTGATAATTATTTTTTTAATTCAAGTCTGCTGTTTTTTCTGATCACAAATGAAACTTCTGGTGCCAGTTAAAAGAGAAGCTGAAACATTATGGAGTTACAAATGTTGAGGATTTGACCTTGGTAGAAGATACTAATGATGAAGGAAAGAACCGTGGGTTTGCATTTTTAGAATTTTCTTCTCGTTCTGATGCTATGGATGCCTTTAAGCGGTTGCAGAAGAGGGATGTAGTATTTGGAGTTGATAAGCCTGCAAAAGTTTCTTTTGCAGATTCTTTTATTGACCCGGGTGATGAAATTATGGCACAGGTATTTTCTAAGTCCAATTCCTTGGTTTAGCAAGGGTTTTTCAACCGATCCTGTGTATGTTGGTTCTCTGGCTTTGTTCAAGCTTCTTTGGGTTGCTGTAAAATGGGTTCCAACACCATTGGTGGCTTCTTTTTTTGCTGTCTATATTGTGGATTTTGGATATTGTATTATTCTTGTTACTTAGTTTCAAATTCTATTAACATTAGTTGTGAGCATTTTCACACAATTTTCTGCAGGCTTGGTGGTTACAATGTGTTTGCTTTAGCAACATCAATTTAAAACTAAACTCTTTTTTATATAAAAGAAGCTATTTTTTTTTGTCAGCAATAAAAATTATTAATAATAGAGCACAACAAAGGGCTACCTCAACCCTTTACTTGGATTGCTTTTATGGTTGATAATTTAATTGCTAATGGCTCTGCAAATTTTATTGAGTTTACAGTCATAGTGATACTTTATTACGAGGGGATGAACTATCCATATTGTGGTCTCGTGTTTAGAAGCTAGTAGACCTCCAATCTACTGATAATGTATTTGTGTTGCAGGTTAAAACTGTGTTTATTGATGCATTACCTCCTTCATGGGATGAAGATTATGTTCGTGATCTTCTCAAGAAATATGGAGAGATTGAAAAGATTGAGCTAGCCAGGAACATGCCAGCTGCACGTAGGAAGGATTATGGGTTTGTTACATTTGGCACACATGATGCTGCTGTAAAATGTGCTGATAGTATTACTGGCACAGAGTTGGGTGAAGGAGACAAGAAGGTCTGTCTTGGATATTAAACAAACTGCTTATATTCTTAAGTTAAATGAGGCATTTTATAATGGGGTTTCTTCTTTCAGGCAAAAGTTAGAGCAAGGTTGTCAAGACCACTTCAGAGAGGTCGTGGAAAACATATTAGTCGTGGTGACTATCGTTCTGGTCGAGGATCTGGAATGATGACGAGGCCTTCATGGAGCCGACCTGCTCCTCGTACTTTTACTCGTGGTGCAAGAGGAGTTGGAAGTCGTGCTCCACCTGCCAGACCAGTTAGTGTGAGAGATAGACGCCCTATCATGTCCATACCTGCAAGAAGTAGGCCAGTGCCTCCTCCATCTAGATCTTATGATAGGAGACCAGTTGGTATGTAGTATTCAGTTTGTTTTTTACTAGTTGATTTGGTTTTAATGATTGTTTATTTCTCATGAAAAAATAAATTATTTTATTTATCTTAGCACCTGCATATCCAAAAAGTAGCATGAAGAGAGATTATAGTCGGCGAGAGGATATACCACCTCCAAGAAGTAGAGTTCCTGTAGATTATGGCTCAAGGGTGGCTTCTGAAAGAAGACCATCTTACAGGGATTATCCTGCCCGTGGTCCTGGTCCTGGCTACTCTGAGCTCCCTAGAAGCACATCTCGGGCTGCACCGAGGAGGGGTTATGTGGATGAGGGATATAGCCAAAGATTTGAGAGGCCTCCACCTCCACCTCCTCCCCATATAAGCTACCGTGAAGGACGTCCCCGAGATTATGATACTCTGTCTGGCTCAAAACGTTCTTATGCTGCTATAGTGAGTATTGTTTGTTTAGTTATTATAATTTGTGTAGTTATTATGAGTATAATTGCTCTTTTTTGTAACTGGATTTTGTTCTCTAATTATTAAATGAAATCATTCACTTATCACTTCTTTTTTTTTTTCAATAAGGATGATGTTCCTCCTCGATATGCTGATACTGGTGCCCGCCAATCAAGAGCTCGATTGGACTATGACTATGGTGGTAGTGCTTCACAGTATGGAGATGCTTATGGTGATAGGTTAGTTGTTTGATGGTAAGGTTTTATGTTTTTATTCCTCCCTAAACTAATTATTGTCATTTAATTTATTTAATAGACTTGGAAGATCCAGTATGGGATATGGTGGTAGCAGCAGAAGCTCTATGTCTAGTCAAGATTCACATGGGATGTATAGCAGTCGACAGGGCATGAGTTATGGAGGTGATTTATATGCAATCAGTCTGATTTATTATTGTCTGCATCAGTATTTTGCTTCTTTTCTTACATTTTTGCACGTGTTGTTTGTCAGGTTCTTTTGCTGGTGGTGATGTTGGTGGCTTGTACTCATCAAGTTATGGCAGTGATTACATTTCCCGTGGAAGTGATGTAAATGATCCTGACCTTTCTGAGTCTGTAGGACATTGTGCTGTATATGAATGAGGTTTTATTTTATTCTTATGTATTGTTTTTCCTATGCTGCAGGTTGGTGGCAGCTCATATTCGTCAGTGTATTCAAGCAGGGGCGTGGGTGGTGGTAGCAGTTATATGGGTGGTGGAGGATCAGGCTCTTATTATTGAGGTAAGTCATATGATAAATTATCGGGATTGCATTTTGCAGACTATATCAGGATGCTTCCAATATAAGTGAATTTTTTTTGAGAGATTTCCCTATCCCCGAAATAGCATCTCTAACTTTTTCCCAAGGGCTGGTGAAGGTTGCACGCTGTGGTTACCAGTGAATTTGTCTATGAACAGATCTGATATAATAAAGTGGCTGCTGTAGGATGACCGTTGAAGCTTATGCGCATTGTGATGCCTACAAATTTGGAGACAAAGGAACATTGCTATTTATAGCCTTTTTTTGGAATTCATCGCAAAATCTAGCTCTTGTCAATTCAAGCTATCTTGGGTCGTCACTGGATGGATGTATTATCAGTAATTGAATTTGTGCTGTATGGACTGAAGTTAATTAGAGATGGAAAAAGTATTGAGCAGTGATGTGTAATTAAACCCTGATTTATGAAATCGTACTTGGATGGATACTATGACAGATTTACCCACAGCTCCATCTTCCTTTTCATTTGGACTGAGACCAGGATAGAGATTCTACTTGTTAGATTAAGGCTTCATGGATTTTTACCTGCTGAATTTATCAATAAGTTGGTTCTTTATTTTGAATCTCTAAAGAGATGTTTAGTTACTATGGATGGGTTACTTGTTTTTGCCGTGATTTGATCAGAACAGAAGTGAACTAATTAGTGCTTTGTTGAGCTAGTAGTAATAGGAGCGCTTCTTCAGCAATTAATGAAGTCAAATAATTAGTTTATTGGGTTTTATTTGACTTGGTGTCATCCTAAGATAGTAAAAGCATATTGCACAGGTAATATTTGTTGCTGCTATGATTTGATGCTTTTGAGGTTTTTGGGCTGAGGGGAACTTCAGGACAATGCTAAAGATGCATTGATATCTTTCCTTAGTTAACTTCATTGATTTCCATAAATCATTTGTACACTGACATGGACCTCAGAAGATTAATTGCCTTTGCAATATCTTGGGGAAATGCTACAATCAAGAGATTAATAGAGTAGCAGATGAGGGTTGAGAATCACCTGTTACTGAGTTTCTGAAGTGGAATTAATTATTAAGGCAGGTTCATTATGCACCTCTGGTTGTTACATCCTTCCTGCTTAATTGTAGCTATAAACCCTATCCCTAAGGCAAAAGTTGGCAAAGTTTATGATTTGGTTTTGATATTGTTCTATGTTTAAGACTTTAAGTGGGTGTTTCCAATTTCATACCCTGTTAGTATGGAGTTTCAAAAACTACTTTTGTTAAGGTTCTGAAGGAACTGAAGCCATTGCCTACGGAATGGGGTATTGCCTAAGTATGTTTTATTTGTGAGTTCGTTCGTTTAAGACTTCAAACCTTGTTAGGATTTGCGTTTTGGTAATTTAGATGATTTTTGGTATAATTTTGTTAGGATTTGAGTTTTGGTAAATCAGATGAGTTATCGTACAATTTGCTATTACATATAAACATGAATTTCTATTATCGTATGAATATTCTGAAGGGTCAACTCTAGAATTGTTAAGCTTCAGTTGTTAGGTGTCTACTTCAGTTTCTATTGCTCTCACATAGTGACTTCTTACATTTAATTATTCTTCAATTGGGTGAGTGAGGATGGTTATCTGCTAACCTAAGTTTTAGTTTCCAGTTTGTTCTCTTTCTCTCAGTGCAGGGTCTGAGATCTCTTCAAGCCCCGTTTGGTCACACTCTATGCATATATGGCACCCTTTTTTTTTTTAATTTTGGTTTGATATCTTCTTATATTTAGTTGGACACTGTCACAGGTTTTTGTATATCAATGTTTTTTTCGATTGCTCATGCATTGTTATATTGTAAACTCTGTTTAAACTAACATGCTCGGCAGATTCCTGCTTTTTCCGCTTATTTAGTGATGTATAATTATAACTAAAGAAAACAAGGTTTTTAGAATTTAAAATAGTCCTAGCAGTTAGTTTTTGTGGGTCGATTTTTTCTTCAGAAAATGTTTATTTAGTACCATACCTTTGTCATGTTGATGAATAAGAATTTGATCAACGAGGTTTTCCCATGACAACAGACACGGTAGATAAACAAAATTGTGTTGTAATTGACTTTTTTGAATTTTTGTTAGAAGAAAATCATACTCGATAAGATTTCCATATAAAAGAGTTTGTGATTGTATTAAATATTCTTATATTCTAATTCTGTTTTATTGCATCAATCTAAACTTGTAGCTTATATTGTATTGATGTTCATCTTCTACACAACCAATTATTTAGTGATAGTTTGTTTATTAACTTAGATGGCTTACAACGTTGGCAAGTTATGGTGGTGATAAATAATGTTTCAAGAATAAGAATTGATGTATTTCTTACTTAAGATAGTATCGTCAGTTTCAAATTCTGAACTATTTATGTAATGAAAGACAAGACAATTTTATTTGTTTCAATCAGATAAAATATTATGAATATGTTCTGATTCAAACTCAAAATTACTGATTAAAGTAAAACAATTTTTTGTTATATAATCTAGAAATATTAAATCTAAATCCTTAAATTTTATACAATATCAGTTTCCCATATAACAAAGTCCTTATTTCAAATGATATTGATTTGATAATGTTTTTTATTTTTAAATATGCCATGTTTGATTATTGCTGATGAAAAACATTGAAAAAGAGACTTTATAAAGAAAAAAAAATAGTATATAGATTTTCCCAATGAAACGTTATTTTATTTATTATTACTATTTTTTTAATGGTAACACTAAATACTATTATTACTTATTATTATCTTTAATTAATTGATTAACTAATATATATATATATATATATTGCGAAATAATGAAATTATAAATATTATAATTTTAATACGTTATATATGAAATTATGATATTGTAAATTTTTAAGTGTTAAAGTAAGGAAACATTGTATGATAGAGATGTTACAGTATCGATCTATATAATTGTGATCAATAAAAGACTTTCATTTAAAAAATATTTTGATAAATTTTGATTAAGAAATAATATAAAAGACTATCGACAAAAAAGTATTATCAATATTGATATTTTTGAATTTTTAACATTAGTTTTATATTTAGATAATTTTTTTTACGTTTTTTGATCATTAAAATGTTTTATTTCAACAAGAAAAAAAATTAAAATTTAATAAATTGGAATTAATTTATCTTAATAAAATATTTAAAAGGTGAAATAATTTGAAACAATAAACTTATTTTGCAACAAATTTTGTCTATAAAGAAGAGCATTAAACCTTTTCCTTGTTCTTAATGACAATATAATAAATTCCTATAACCTAAACGTAGATGAGAATAAGAAGTGCCAATGTACACAACAACAAAAAATTAAGAAATTAAATAATTAGTATTTTAAAGCTACCATTCTGAAAAGGATGTTACCCAACCACCATTCCAAAACTTTAGGGTTTGTCTTAGATCTAAGAACTCATTGATGGCAAATATTTAGGAATTTGAAGTTTTGGTAGCAATCATTGATCTAATCTTGAGGAAACAACACACTTACATATTATATAAACTGATTTTCTTTTGCATTTCAAATTATTGGGACAATGTGTAATTATTAATGTACATTATACTAAAAAAGTAATATAAAATTTGTGAGAACAACTACATAGATCCATCCCAATTTAGTGAAAGACAAAACAAATAAATAAATTAAGAATCTTAGTCAAAATCAATACTTTCTCACACATCAATTTTTTTATATTTATTTAATATATATATTTTTAATTTTTTATTGTTGTAATGTGTTAAATGAATGTAAACTTGTATTAGGGTGTCCTTACTTAATAAAAAAAGAAAAATAAGAAAAATGATACTTTAAACATAATTATTTTATATTAATTTGATATTACTCTTTCTTATTTTTTATTTATTTTTATTAAAAATTTATAAAATTTATTCTTTTATACCATTTTATTTATGTATCAAATGAATATAAACGTATATCATGTTACCTTTACTCATAAAAAAACTGTTTCGATTCTTCATGTTACCTGCTTCGTCCATTCTTCATGTTACCGTAATTTTTAAAAATCACATTTTTATAAATTTTTGGAAAACCCAATAGAAACTTGAGAGACTAAAACAACACAATTTCAATAGCAAGATATTAAAGTTGGAATATTAAGCCAAACAAAGTTAATTTTTTTTTAAAAATTCAGTCTTTGCTTGTGGGGTTGAACTGAGACAACTATGTCCAAACTACCAAATAGTATAAGATACTCTCAAAAGACAAAAAAATATATATAAAAAATAAAAAAAAAGTAAGAAAAAGAAAAGTAAGAAGAATTAGAATAAAAAAAAGTAGTTTACTTGCCAACTGTGATATAGATTCAGTACATTTACAACTAGTCAACAACACTTGATGCATTGAGAAAAATGCATGGAATGAATCAAACAGCAGCCAGCTGTTGTTGATTTTGATGAGAAGATTCATCTTCATTGAAGCACAAGTGAGTTTTTAATGATTTTCCTGCAAAACTCAGAGGTTGCATCAGCACCATTTCTCTTTGAAGATGGACACAGTATGCTTCAAAGCTTCCTGGGCTCACATTCATGTGAAAACCTAAACCAAACAGAAAATCCAACTCAAGAACATTCATCTCTCTTTTGCTGATTCCTCCAACTTTCGCATAGTATGCATTGTTGTAGTACCTGAAAATCATCAATGTCATAAAAAATCTTTCTTAGTCTTGATATAAATTCTGTTTAAATTGAATTAAAGTTAAAATTCATTAAAACTTATGAAGATTCATTTTCATTAACACAGTATTTATTTACCTATATATATATATATATATATATATATATATATATGTATATGTATATATGTATATGTATATAATTAAAGAAGAGATATATTTGCTGGATATGTGCAGTAAACTAATGGGATCACATGGGTGATTGTCTATTCTCAATGGAAAGCCAGCTGGCCATAGTATTTTTCACAAGCAACATTATATTTTTTAAGGAAATATTCTTATCATAAACACAAAACTTTACGTCAGTGAGGATCCTAGAAGATTAAAAAACGCACCCCAAAAGGAAAAAGATATAATCTTTTTTAGGTAAACTACAATTCACAATCTGGGGTTTTAAGATCTTTCATTTTTCTGCAGGTAACTGTAATTTACAGGAAAAAACAAAGAAACAAGACTAGAGAAGTAAGACCAAGATCATTCATCATTTGTTAACTTAAAATTATGTCTCTAATAAGTTTCAGAATTCAGAAAAACAGTTTTTGAAAGTCTGTCAAGAACATCGAGACAGTTATAATGGATGCTTGATTTCTATATGGAAAACTATTTTCTAACATTTTCAAAAAATTAGACACCTCCACCATGATCATCCAATATCTACCAGTTGTTTTCTTTTTCAAAAACCTCTTTTCAAAGTTTTGAATGAAAAATTGACCTTAAGTATTGCATAAAACTCAGAAAAAAAATAAGAAAAAATTCCCTTCTAATAACTTTCCTAGCTTCTAAACAACCAAAGATTTCATCAGCAGTTATTACAGACACACACACACACATATCAAAGTTTCAAAATTTAGAAATCTGATAAAACCCAGAATATGAAAATCTGTTTTTTCTTTATTAGTTTCCACCAAGAACATCTCCCAACTTAAAAAATGAAAGATTTTTCCGATCTCATGAAAGGGTAATTCTCCCTCCATTCATGTGATCATGGAGGAAAGTAGGTTTTGTTGAAGTGAAGAAAGTTTTGAGTAGTGAGATACGATCGATGAGAGAAAGAGAGACTGACATGTCATCCATGAATTTGGCAGCTACCATGACACTCGTGATCAACAATCTATGCACATTGAAGGAGTTGATGGGGAGAGAGGGTTGTCTCTGAGTGAAACGGTCGAGGTAGACATAAGCAACGATGAAACACGAAGGGCTGCAATTAGCGTACTTGAAGATTCTTTCAAGGTAGTTCTGGATTGAGATGTTTGGTCGTGTCAAGCCATGGAACACTGAGATCTTGTGCTGCTGTTGAAGCTTCTGGTTGTGATCGTTTGATTCAGCCACCTTTTCCAGCATGGAGGAGAGGAAAGTGATCACTTTTGGCATCACACTTGGACTCTCCTCCTCTGCCATGAACACTATCACAAGGTTTTGATGTAACAAATGTTTCAAATTTTCATGATGTGGGTTCTGTCTGTATATATATATATATATATAGAGTCAATTTTCTATGCTATTCTTGCTATGCACTAAGAAGTTAAGTTAAAAGCAACATGGTCCACCATATATAGATAGATAATTCCATTATTTAAAGTATGTCTTGTTGGAAGTATGATTTCTAATGATGTGAATGGAGAAAATTTTATTTGGAAAATGAGTTTTATTTTTGGTGACATCTTAGTAAAGAAATAATTAGTCTTTGTCTGACTATTTAGAATATCGTTCGTAAAAAGAATATATGTTGAAGGAAGTTATTATAAATATTTTATTAAAAGTTTAATTATATAATGAGTTTTACAAGGTATATATTTTTCCAGTGAGAGATAATATTAACGAGATTAATATAAGAGTAACATTATTTTCCACTCAAAACTTTCAGAGAATGAATTTATGAGTTTTGTTTATTTTCCTTACATGAGACTTACTCTTAAATTCTCAATATTATTAATCTTTATTTATATTTTAATATAGTAAATGACTAGTTTTTTATTTTGTCCTCTTAAACTTATAAGTATCTCTGGGCCATGTGATGCAAAAAATGTTCACGCATGTATGAAAACAAGGCGGTGTTCTTTTCTTATAATTTTTAATTGCATGAATTTGGTCCCTTTTTCCCTTTAATTTTCAATCTCTCAATATTCTAATTATGTAATTTAGTTTATCTGATAACCTAACTTTCAATGCTTAACAAAAATGTTGATGTTTTTTTTTTAATCGTGCAACTATATTTTAATTAAAGTGTCACATTAATATTCTTTAACAAATATTATGATAGAGTAAAATTGCAAACTTAAAAAAGTAGGTGAACTAAAATTACAATTAATCCTTATATATATATATATATATATATATATATATATATATATATATATATATATATATATAGTGAGAGAAAGAGATTAAGAGAGAGATTGTTAAGGTGGGTATACTTTTGTTGATGGAAAAATGGTCCTATTAGTTTAAATAATGGCTTACAAGTTGGCACATAATTGGTGGTATGTGTCCTTTTTGTGGGGTTTGAGATGGGTAATGATTTTGATTTCCTTTCTCCAAATTAGATTAATTAGTGATCTAATTTATTGTTTGTGGTTAATTTAATTTTGTGAGGATGGAAAAATGGCATGTCATATGTGATATATACCCTTACATGTGATTACATGTGGGGAATTTGAGACTCTTGTGTAAAGGTCCCACCATTTATAGACCCTTGCATGTGTTTTTATTCTACTTCAAGTGGCTTACATTACATGAATTTCCTATGTTGCTCCACACCATAACTATACTATGCTTTTCTTCTTTTATATATATATATATATATATATATATATATATATATATATATATATATATATATATATACATATATATTGCATTCCCTTAGATAAAGGAAAAGACTATGGAGGTGGTGCTTTTTGTTAAAGATTGGTTCTTGTGACCCAAATGAACTCCAAAGGTTGAACGATGGTGTTCTTTTTGTGATAATATTTAAGGCTTTGGAAGGTATCCAACTTTAATAGATTAGATTTCTTTTATAGATCTTGTTGATATATGTTTAAATTTAGAGCAATAATGAAACATGTGAAAGAAAATATGGAAAGTGTTAACTTATTATTATTTTTCTGACCAATTCTTTCTTCCGACATACTTTATTTTTTTTGAAAAATAATATTTTGATATATATAAATTTTTTACATTTATTTCTTTATTATTTTCTTTTATGAAAACATATAAAAAATTGTTTTTTTATAATTATTTTATCTTTATACGATATGAATTGAACATCAAAATGTATTACTCTTTTTCTTATGTAAAAACTAGCTTTTAACATACTCAGATGATAAAAACTGATTTTATTTATAACTTATTGTAAAAATAAATGTTATCAATTATTGAAATAGTTTAATAATTTTCACAATCATCCAAACAAATTCCCAACCAGATTACTTTTTTTTTTAATTTTGTAAAAACATACATGCTGACGTACCAGCCAGTGATTTTGTACTTTTCTTACTCAAAATTTTAACACGTATATAGAAAAAACTCATACTACCCTATTCAACTAATTGAGCTAAATTCACTTATACCTCATTTTAACCTAGAAATTGAATAACGAAGTTGTTTAAAAGACTATTTTTTTATAACCATAATTAACTTAAAATCTCATGAAATTGAATTATATAACGTAAGTTACGATTTGATTATACTTTTAATTGAGGTGGGATTTTTAATACGTGTGAAGATTTAACGTCTTATTATAAGTTGATTATATTTTAATTGATATGAAATTTTAACACATATAAAGATTTAATGTTTTGAATGTATAAATTCAATAAAAAATACAAAAATAATTAATTAATAATTTTAATTTTATATTTAGATTTATAATTATATATATATATATATATATATATATATATATATATAAAATTATAAATTTTAATTCAACTTGAAAATTTATTAAATAGAGCTAATTTGATCATTTAGATTAAATTCACGTTAACGTCATTTAAAAATGTTATGTATTAAAATTTGATTTATTTTTTTACCTTGTAACTTTATAAAAATTAATGACAAGTATTGTTTAACTTTACACAATTTATTTAAGAAATTAAATTTCCACCATCTTACTAGTATAATTTCACTGTATATATAGTGGACCAATTTACTAAAAATAATTTCATCGAACACTATTATTGAGAGGCTAATTAATTGTTTGGCTATATCCAAGCTGGTTAATAGTATTGTTGTCGTGTTGAGTGGTACATAGCAAGCACTCCTATAAACTTTAGAGACCGACAAGGCTGCATATCCCATTCAGTCAATGTGAAGCAACTTTGCAGAAAGAAACAACAGATAGAATGCAAGAAGAAACAAAAACCTAGTTGGAACTATCGACTCTCTTTGCAAATTCCAAAATACAGACACAACAACCTTTTCCAACGTCTGGATCCAATCTAACGTCCCACAAAGGAAAAAAAACACTAATGTTTCTGTCCCACCATATGCACACTCTGTAACTTGGTTTAAGTATGTATCTAAGCACATTATATATAATGATTTGGGTCATTAAAAAGTTTTATCATGTGTTAAGATATATCAAATATTTGTTAATTAATGTGTGTTAAGATATATCAAATATTTGTTAATTAATGTGTGTTAAGATATATCAAATATTTGTTAATTATAATTTAAGTATTATTATAATTTGTACAAATATTTTTTTAATAGATGAGAAATCATACGACTTTGTATATATATGATACACTAATATCTAAAATAATATATCAGAATTATTCTTTAAACCTATGTCATGAGATTAAGTGTTTTAGACATGAAGTGATTATGTTAATAGCAACTCCTTGACTATGTTGAACCAAAACTAAAAAAAAAATTATGGTGATAGTGAAATAGAACAAAGAATGTAGAATTTGTTTGGTTACGCTTGTTGTGATTGGATTTTTTGTTAGGGTTTCTCATCGTTATTTCTTATAAATATAAAAAACAAGTTACTTTTTAAAAGAAATTATGAGTTTAATGGAAAGATATTATAGAAAGGTTTGTTTGATTTCAAATTTCTATTTTTTTTTTCAAATTTATTATATGTTACATATAAAATGTTATATCTATCTTGTATAATACAATTGTATAAATATATTTTTGTAATGTTTCGAGTACACTGAAATCATAAAAATGTCTCCCAATTCTTGATTTGTCCAGTAGAGAGTTTTGATGTTATTTATAAGATTTGTATGATTAAAAGAAGATATAGTATTCGTAGGTTTCAAATTCTCATATCTTTATTTGAAATTTTTTATACATGGGAGACATCCGATGTCTTATTTTTTTTTATGTATATATTGGTTATTATGGATGAAAAAAAACCTTATACTATTATTCATCTCACAATCTCACAAGAAAAGTGTTGTTTGCAATTAGATGCTTGCAAGTGAAAGAAAGTGGAGTTTGTCATCGTCCAAATTTGGGAGAAAATTAACCTAAACACGTCTTCTGATGAAAGTTATTCAAATCCAATGTTTAGTGAAATTGTAGTTTGTGAGATCTCATGATTGTTTTTATATAGGACAAACAATTCTTTTGCTCTTGTAATTAACCAATTAAAAACAAAATCTAAAGGTATAATTGGTATGCCATTCTACATACTTGTTATTTTAGAGAATCATTTTAGTCCATAATTTAAACCACTTATTATTATTGTTATTTTATTTCTTAAACTTAATCCATTATTATTGTTATTTTATTTGAAATTTATATTAAAATAAGAAGAAGTAGATAAGTTTAGATATTATTATTGCAATAAGAGATTGAGTTTATAAATGGGTTTAGAAGATTGAAGGTTATCTAAATTAGTGCTGTCAAAATGGGTTGTAATCCGCGAGTCAACCCGACTCACCACGGGTTTGAGCTGGGTTGGATTTGAAAAAAATGTAACTTTTTTATGCGGGCTAGTTTTCAACCCGGCTCACTTAGAACCTGGTTCACGTAGTGATAAATAAGATGTTTCATCTATTTAAGACTCTAATATTATAAATGGACAAGTGACACAAAAATTAACAATATTAAAAACTTATTTGTTCGCCTTTTGTATATGTTTTTGAATTACGCTTGAATTGTATGATACTTTTTTTATTTATTTTGAATTGTCTTTGGAGTTTAACATCGTTTTAGAGTGATATTTATTTAGATTTGAATTAAAAAAATTAATTTTTTCATTTTAAAAAAAACTTATAATTAAATGAGCCAGTGAGCCAACCCGTTTAACCTACCAACCCGTGGTGGGTCGAGCCGAGTTTGAATTTTTTTCAGCTCGCTAATAAGTGAGCCGGGTTGGGCTGACTCACTAAGTGACCAACCAGTGGTGGGCCGAGTCGGGTTTTGACAGCTCTAATCTAAATACATAGACTTGTTGTTTGGGAGAGTTACTCCCTCCACCACCCCAACTGCTCTCTACACCTCCTCATATTTGTTTCTTATTCCAAACATATCCTATGTTAAAACTTTTTAACTTTTACCATTTAACTTTCTTTACATTCTTTAAAACCCTAATTCTACAACCCCTACCCCTCACTTTTCTCTTTCTCTAATTACACAGAAACTTCACCCCCTCACTTTCTCTCTTGCTCTCTTTTTCACACACACAGAGCCCCCATCCCCTCTCTTTCTCTTCGTTTATTCTTCCCTTGTACATTTTTGTGGTTAAAGCTTCCTTCTTTTTGTATATGCACTCTGTAAATAGATGTATGTGGTGTCTTGTGTAAGAGGAAGAAGAGAAACGCGAAGGCTTGAACAGATGTGGAAAATCCATTCAGCCTTCTACGGATCTTGAGATCCGTCCATGGATGTCAAGATCCGTTGAAGGCTGAACGGATCTCTCACATCCGTTCAAGTCTTTGCGTTTCAACTCTTTTAATTTTTTTTTTGTTTTTAGTTTATTAATTTTTTGTAGATTTTAATTTCTGAACATTGTAAATGTTTATTTGTGTAGATTTTACATAATTTAATAATTTTTGTAATACTTTTTATGTATAAAAAAATTGTTAAAAAATAAAACAAAATTTTGAAAGAGAAAAGTGAGGGGTGAGACTGCAAAATTAGGGTTTTAGAAGAATGAAGGGTGGGAGATGCGATCTTGATTTATACCAATCCTCATGAGAAAAAACTTTTAACTGCATGACAAAATGGGAATAGTAACATGTGGTAGTGGAGGAAGTGACTCTGGTTGTTGTTTGGTGACCAAAATTCCTTTTATCTTAATTAAAGTAAGGTATTTTCTTTTTGCACTCATATAATTTCCAAGTGCGCTCCATAACTTCAAAATGATATGAAATACAGGATATGATTTTTAAAATAGAATTTTGAGACCAAGCTTTTCAGAATGTACGATATACATTTTAAAATGAACTTTCCAGAATAAATTTCTTAAACATGAGATAGGTTTTAAAATAAGACTTATAGAACAAAATTTCTAGAACATATATGACATCTTTTGGATTACACTTTTTGGAACAAACTTTCAACCAAACCCATCATTTTATTCTAACATATTTCGAAGGTTATTTTCATCTGAAATATTTGATGAGGTGCAGGGATTTATATTATACTAGTAATGAATAGTAGTTAGGGGATTATATATTTTATGGGGTTGCAGGAAGAAAAAAGGCGGGTGCAAGAAGGAAAGCCCTTTAAAGTACCGTCAGGAGCCCAAAGGAAAAGCATCCCAAAAACTCATCATGCGAGTTTTCAGGAAGGGTTTTTACTTCCTGCACACCCACAATTTCTATGCACATTCCCTCAAATTTCAAAAATTACCACTCTATTCTTGGTAAAAGTGACATCCAGATTACATATTCTGGAGACTTTGCGAAACAAGCTTTCTAGAATTTTTGGAATAAGATTTCTGGAACAGAATTTCTAGAACAAGATTTTCCGAATTGAAATTTTCAGAAGACATGAAATATTTCTGCATAAGCTTTTTGGAATGAAATTTCATGAACAGAGACTTTTTGGAGTGCATATAATGTCTTCTAGAACACTCTTATGAAATATATTTGACTAATTGAGAAATATAATAAACATTATGTACCCACTAAGAAAATTTAATAACAATTCAAATGAAAATATTCAAATTTATCAGAGATGAAACTTAATTAAACCTTGTATCTATGAATGAAAGGGTGGTCTCTGACACATGTTAATGCATGAGCATGCATGATCAATAAGTTTAAAAAAGGGTCGCATTTTCATACTCTCTTCGAAATCTATGTCCAGAAAATGATATAAAGTAACTGGTCATCTAAAGAGGAAAAGAAATAGGAGATAATTAAAGTACAGTGAGTGTCATTATAGTTTAGGTATATAGCACACATGGACACCTCAACATCTTTGAAAGAACAAGGTGGAAGTAATGGTATATCGAGAAAAGGTACAGCGCTGCAGAGGCAAATCCTATTGTATCAGGAAGTATGCCATATGCCAGATAGGCTAAGATTCATCAACAACAACATACATTGACTAAGATTCAACTGCAATGCAGTAGTAACATGGACAAATATAGTTTTGCTGCAGTTCCACAAAAGCAATTATGCAGATAGGATGAATGAAGCACACCAAGTAGAATAGGCAGAAGGCATCGAGAAATTATAGAACTGATATGATAGCCATACATAAACACATCAAGATTTGTAAAAGAGATATTTGACAATCAAAGTAGAATAAAAAAACTTTTTTGATTAGTTATGAGTATAGATGTAGGTTGTTGGATGAAATACATACAAATGGTTTTTAGAGCTCATTCTGGTGAGGATACAAAAGTGAGGAGCATCCTACAAATTGTATTTTGTATAAATCTTTGTATTATATTCTTGTTGTCGTTTACAAAACTACATATACCGATCAGAATACTCCAAATGTTTCGCTTATGATATAAATATACTAATCTTGGTGAAGAAAGAAATAGTGTCGTGAAAATTTCTTTAGGCGCAACTGTGCGGGTAAATTGAAGAGGAGTGAATACAAATATTAAGTATTTCGTGCAAACAACACACTGATGGTTATATCAATTTATCAAATGTGAATGAACATGATTTACAGGTTAATCAATTGAAGCAAAAGAGTTACAGAGCCAGAATTTCTAATTAGAAATTAAGAATTTTAACGCTGAAACAGCAACCATGGTGCAAGAAAGTGATAAAAGACTGTAAAACAAATTAAAAATCTGGTGCAGGAATGAAATTTTAAAGCAAGAACTGAGTAGAGTCACGAAGAACAGTAGAAGGCAGAGCAACAGAATGTAAATATATAAAGAGAGGAGATATGATTAATATCTCACACACTCAAACCTTTGTTACAATATTGTTTTGCAGATGAAAATATGTAAAAAGCAAGATACTACTTGTGAACGAATCTGAAAACATGTTAAGCCAACACCAGAGCGAAGAATGCAATGAGCATAACAATTATCTGCGTATGAGTGAACCTAGCTCCAACAAGAAGCATAACAGTTGCAGAACATGCAAACAAAGTAAAGCTCAACATGGCTATGATGGAAAGCCAAAGTGGATGACGTGGTTGTGCTTGGAGAAGTGGTTTGCTGTATTTCAGTGACAATGAACACAAAGATAACGCAAAGGTCGCCCACCATGATGCCGTTCTTTCCATTTCTGCTGTTCTTCTTTTCTCACCACAAGTTCTGGGGAAATGCTTCGCTCGTATTCTGCTAGGTACTTGCTCAACACCATTAACAATTATACATATCTCTGATTCATCTTGCTGTGCAATTCAATTACTATTATTAGCATAAGGACATCACTTTTCTTCATTAGTTGTAGGATTTGGATAGGAAATTAAAGAAAACAACTTACACTCGAACTGTTTATTCGTCTGGGTGATTCCGGAAGCTTGCATTTCTCATCATTTTCATGCTTCTCCCTTCCGTTGATCTTCAAACTTCCCGTAAAGCCTTTTGAAACAAGATTTGCATGTTTAATCTGTTGGAAGTCCTGCAAAAACATTAATTGAAACATTTCGAAAGATGACTTTGGCATATGGAATCAAGATTTCCCAAAATTGATCGAAATTATAAACCGACGGATGGGTGGTTTATGAGGAATGATTAAGAAAACATTAAGAATTGAACATATCATGATACAGTTCGGCCAAAAATCAAGCATATACTACTTACCATGCAGGAGGAAATCATGATTTGGTACAGTGCGTAGCGTTTAGGGTTAAGCTTCTCAGGAGTAACAGTGCCACATATCTCTGATTCATCTTGCTGTGCAATTCAATTACTATTATTAGCATAAGGACATCACTTTTCTTCATTAGTTGTAGGATTTGGATTGGAAATTAAAGAAAACAACTTACACTCGAACTGTTTATTCGTCTGGGTGATTCCGGAAGCTTGCAGTTCTCATCATTTTCATGCTTCTCCCTTCTGTTGATCTTCAAACTTCCCGTAAAGCCTTTTGAAACAAGATTTGCATGTTGAATCTGCAAAAAAATTAATTGAAACATTTCAAACGATGACTTTGGCATATGGAATCAAGATTCCCCAAAATTGATCGAAATTATAAACCGACGGATGGGTGGTTTATGAGGAACGATTAAGAAAACATTAAGAATTGAATATATCATGACACAGTTCGGCCAAAAATCAAGCATATACTACTTACCATGTAGGAGGAAATCATGATTTGGTACAGTGCGTAGCTTTTAGGGTTAAGCTTCTCAGGAGTAGTACGTATTTGGTTCAAGTTGATGATTTGTGAAAGTCTGAAACAAAACCCTCATTTCCAAACGATCATTCTTTTCCAACTGCTTACGTAACGTGGAAAGTGAAATTCCGCGTTGAAATAGTCAATCCGGTGTAAGAAAGTCCAACCGCCAATGCTGTTAGTTAACGTGGACTATTGGGGTCAACATCAGAATGAAACAAAAGTTCAAAAATAGTGTGAAGCTTTCTATCACTGAATCGTTAATCACTTAACGCCGTGTAAGAAGTCAGTTTCTCTTTTCTAAATCTTGTGCGGAAGCAAAAAGTGATTTTAGGGATTGCAAAGGTTTGAGGTACCTGAGAGAAACGCAAGTAACCGAACAGAGCAGTTCAGCAGCTATGTCCCTTCCTATTGAAGTTATACAAGAAAATCAGCTCCCAATAATGGAGAACTTGGAGGAACAGGAAACCAAGGAAATAGGTACTAATACTTTTACCTTCAAGCCAATTTTGCAACTGCAATTTCTTAATTGAAAACAAGAAAACAAAAAAACAATAATTATGCTGCTTCTCTCCACTCAAAATTCATTATCATGCATTTTTTGTTATAAAAAAAGTTGTTTCTTACTGGTCCGGAGATGAATCATCAGCTATGGATTCAAGAAGTCTTTCCGATTGATGGATCTAGGGTGGTCTGATAAATTTTCAGGATAATTATGTTAGTAAGAAGTACATGTTTAATGTTTTGAACCGTGAAAAATAGAAATAATTTGATTATGAATTTAAGCTTTTCATCCATTAGCTTACATAAAACAGACATGACAGAGAAGAAAAGAGGAAACAGAAATATCCTCACACAGGGTTTTCAAATTCTTATTTTTTTAATTGTGAGTGTTTGAGAAGATATTTGCTGTATTGATTGAATGCCATAATTTCTGACAACCAATCTTTTTGTTTGATCTGTGTGCAGAGAAGACTGAGAAGAGACTCACCTACTTGAGGAATTATTCACTTCTTGTAACTATCTCTCTCCATATATACTATTTGTTCTCTTCAACGTCAATATTTCTCAAGAAAATCCTATAACCTCTCAGTTACCTAATACTGATTGCTTTTATGTACAGCAGCAACCGAATCTTGAAACTCATGCTTTTATAATTAGTAATTTTATTATTGAATTTGAATTCACTTTTAATTATCAATTACCATATCTTTATTGTTTGAATGTAGGAGAAGTTTGATGATTTATACGATGACCTTCAACTAGAGATCTCTGAGGTATTTGTAAAACCAATTGATAACAATATTTTATTGAAATTGAATTCAATTTTTATTATTTTCTCTCATGTATTTACTCTCAAGAAGAAAGTTGTTTGCATCTCTATCTTTATTATTTTTATTATTTTCTCTCATGTATTGACCTTAATTACCTAATATTTATTGCTTTTATTTACAGTCACCCAATCTTAAAGGTTATTCTCCCGAGCTATCTAAATTGTTTAAGGTAATTTATAATTAGTAACACTTCATTATTGAAATTGAATTCACTTTTATTTATCAATTACGATATCTTTTTTGTTTGAATGTAAGAGTTTGATGATAAATTTAATGAGCGAAGACTACTACAGGTTGAGATATTTTAGAACCAATTGATAACAATTTACTATTGAAATTGAATTCTATCTTTATTATCTCAACTACCATATACTTTTATGTTGTTTTTACTTTTAAGAAGAAGGTTGTTTTCATCTCTATCTCTTATAAAAGTAATAAGATAAACAACAATCAAATAATTAAAAAATTTCATAACCCCCCGATTACCTGATATTTATTGTTTTATGTACAGCAAAGCTTTCTCAAACTTCTTAATGATGTTTTTGGACACGAAAAGGTAAAGGTAGTTTATAATTAGTAACACTTCATTATTGAAATTGCATTCATTTTTACTTATCAATTACCATATCTTTATTATTTGAATGGAGCAAGAGAAGTCTGGAATAGAGGTAGGGGAACTAATCCTTCTTATACATGATTTTTATACATGTTATGATCATGAATATGAGTTATGAATATGTTAAAATTTTGGTAATGGTAGTTATCTATTCACTTGTATAAATTTAGTTTTCATGATTATAATTTTCTTATTTTCGAATTACTGTGGTAAAACCTTCCTTTTAATTGTTTTTACCATTGGATTTAGCTAAAAGTTTAATATATGAATCCTAAGACCAATTTCTTCACTTTGATTGTTCGAATCATCAATTAGAAGTCTCTACTTGGAGAAATAAATCCTGCATGTTTGAGTAAATTAATTACCCCTATAATTTGGTTACTGAGTCCTCTCGGTAAAATATAGATTGTGACCTATTTGACCGTTAGATCAACCTGCAAATTTGATATATGATTCCTAAGATATATTAATAGACTTTGACCGTTCGAATTTGTAATTAGAAGTCTGTACTTGGAGAAATAAATCCTGCATGTTTGAGTAAATTAATTACCCCTATAGTTCTGTTACTGAGTTCTCTCGGTAAAATATAGATTCTGACCTATTTGACTGTTAGATCAACCTGAAAATTTGATATATGATTCTTAGGATATATTAATATACTTTGACCGATCGGATTTGTAATTGGAAGTCTATGTTTTGAGAAAGTAATTTTGAAGGTTTGAAAAATCTGATGAACACTATATTTCTGTTCTTAAGTTATCATGGTAAAAACTTCAGATATATTTCATTTACCGTTAGATTGAGCCCAAACTTTAGTACGTAGTTCATAAAACATATCAAGTCATCTTGACCGTTCAGATTTGTAATTAGATGTCTGTGCTTAGAGGAATTCATTCCGCATTTTGAGTATAACTGAAAACCACTTAAAATTTTGTCCTTGAGTTACCTCGATAAAACCTCAATATCTATCTAGTTAACCGTTGGATCAACCGGAAATTTTAATATGTAGTTTCTAACACATATTGAATTACTTTGACCATTCAGATTTGAAATCGAAGTTATAGATTTAGAGATATTAATTTCGTATCTTCTCAGGGATCTCAATATTGCTTAATTTCTGTTTTTGGACCATTTATACAAAAATTATGAATTATAATTGTGATGGTTGTATTTTATTATATTGAATTTGAATTTATGCGTCTGAACATGATTTGATTTATGTGGGAAGTATGTGAATGTATGAGATATGTTGGATTCACTGTGATAATATGATGGTATCTAGTTATTCATGTTTTGGGTTAAGGTTCAAAGTGACAGTATGGTTCATGGACGTAATTCCATGATCCTCAAGAAGAGGATACATGGTGGTGATCTGGGGGTGTGTAGAATGATTTCATGGTAGCTCAGTTTTGGGGGTCATCCTGAAACTCCAATGGTCTTTCTTCTCACGTAGAGAGGATTGAACCATGTGGTGAGGAGTAGCAAGAGGTCCTAGTCTTGGGTGCTTCCAGTATGGTCCAAGGTGAGTGATAACGGACTAACCTCGTGAGTGTGGTAGGGTGGGGGAGCCCAAGTTTCATAAGCCACCACGAGTGCAAGACCCACCATAGCTCGGTAATCATTCTAGTCCAGACGAGTCGGTTTATAAAGTAACAAGTCTTGCGATGTCATTTTACCATGTGTATCAAAGTAATGGATGAATATCTATGATGTGATTGTTGTATGATGGTATGAGTGTGTCTGACATAATTATTATATGAGGTTAGTTGAGTGCATCAAAGTAAATATGCATGTTTCATAAATGATTGGTTGCATGTTAGCTCACCCTACTTGTTTGTGTTTTGTGTTTGGGTATGTGCGATGATCGTATAATTCTTTATACGGGAGCAGATGAAGGAATGTCGTCTGACTCAGTGCCAAGGAAGGGAGGGATAGAAGAACTCTAGTTATAGTTTTATAGTTGAAATCTTAGCCTAAAACATGTATAGACATATATCAACTATGAATTTTCAAGTGTAAGAATTTGGGATGTTACAGTACCAAAGTTTGAGACACTTGTAGAACCAATTGATAACAATTTATTATTAAAATTGAATTCTATCTTTATTATCTCGAGTACCATATATTTCTATGTTGTTTTTACTTTCAAGAAAAAAGTTGTTTGCATCTTCATCTCTTTTAAAAGTAGTAAGTGAAACTCCAACCAAATAACTCGAAAATCTCATAGAGCTTAAGATTAGTTTAGTAGTAAAAGTTGAAAGGAAAGTAAGAGATCCTCACTAATAAAAACTAATAATTAATATTTGCTATAATAAAAAAAAGTTGAAAATCTCATGATCCCTTAATTACCTAATATTTATTGCTTTTATTTACAGCCACCCAATCTTGAAGCTAATGATGGCGAGCTAAGTAATGTGTCTAAGGTACTTCATAATTAGTAACACTTCATTATTGAAATTGAATTCACTTTTACTTATCAATTATCATATCTTCATTGTTTGAATGTAGGAGAAGTTTGATGATTTATATGATGACCTTAAACTAGAGGTCCTTGATGTATTTGTAAAACCAATTGATAACAATATTTAATTGAAATTGAATTCAATTTTTATTATTTTCTCTCTTGTATTTACTCTCAAGAAGAAAGTTGTTTGCATCTCTATCTTTTATAAAAGTAATAAGAGAAACAACAATCAAATAATTAAAAAATTTCATAAGCCCTCGATTACCTGATATTTATTGTTTTATGTACAGAAAGGGCGTCTCAAAGCTCTTAATGATGATTTTGCAGATGAAAAGGTAAAGGTAGTTTATAATTAGTAACACTTCATTATTGAAATTACATTCATTTTTACTTATCAATTACCATATCTTTATTATTTGAATGGAGCAAGAGAAGTCTGGAATAGAGGTAGGGGAGCTAATCCTTCTTATACATGATTTTTATACATGTTATGATCATGAATATGAGTTATGAATATGTTAAAATTTTGGTAATGGTAGTTATCTATTCACTTGTATAAATTTAGTTTTCATGATTATAATTTTCTTATTTTCGAATTACTGTGGTAAAACCTTCCTTTTAATTGTTTTTACCATTGGATTTAGCTAAAAGTTTAATATATGAATCCTAAGACCAATTTCTTCACTTTGACTGTTCGAATCATCAATTAGAAGTCTCTACTTGGAGAAATAAATCCTGCATGTTTGAGTAAATTAATTACCCCTATAATTTGGTTACTGAGTCCTCTCGGTAAAATATAGATTGTGACCTATTTGACCGTTAGATCAACCTGCAAATTTGATATATGATTCCTAAGATATATTAATAGACTTTGACCGTTCGAATTTGTAATTAGAAGTCTGTACTTGGAGAAATAAATCCTGCATGTTTGAGTAAATTAATTACCCCTATAGTTCTGTTACTGAGTTCTCTCGGTAAAATATAGATTCTGACCTATTTGACTGTTAGATCAACCTGAAAATTTGATATATGATTCTTAGGATATATTAATATACTTTGACCGATCGGATTTGTAATTGGAAGTCTATGTTTTGAGAAAGTAATTTTGAAGGTTTGAAAAATCTGATGAACACTATATTTCTGTTCTTAAGTTATCATGGTAAAAACTTCAGATATATTTCATTTACCGTTAGATTGAGCCCAAACTTTAGTACGTAGTTCATAAAACATATCAAGTCATCTTGACCGTTCAGATTTGTAATTAGATGTCTGTGCTTAGAGGAATTCATTCCGCATTTTGAGTATAACTGAAAACCACTTAAAATTTTGTCCTTGAGTTACCTCGATAAAACCTCAATATCTATCTAGTTAACCGTTGGATCAACCGGAAATTTTAATATGTAGTTTCTAACACATATTGAATTACTTTGACCATTCAGATTTGAAATCGAAGTTATAGATTTAGAGATATTAATTTCGTATCTTCTCAGGGATCTCAATATTGCTTAATTTCTGTTTTTGGACCATTTATACAAAAATTATGAATTATAATTGTGATGGTTGTATTTTATTATATTGAATTTGAATTTATGCGTCTGAACATGATTTGATTTATGTGGGAAGTATGTGAATGTATGAGATATGTTGGATTCACTGTGATAATATGATGGTATCTAGTTATTCATGTTTTGGGTTAAGGTTCAAAGTGACAGTATGGTTCATGGACGTAATTCCATGATCCTCAAGAAGAGGATACATGGTGGTGATCTGGGGGTGTGTAGAATGATTTCATGGTAGCTCAGTTTTGGGGGTCATCCTGAAACTCCAATGGTCTTTCTTCTCACGTAGAGAGGATTGAACCATGTGGTGAGGAGTAGCAAGAGGTCCTAGTCTTGGGTGCTTCCAGTATGGTCCAAGGTGAGTGATAACGGACTAACCTCGTGAGTGTGGTAGGGTGGGGGAGCCCAAGTTTCATAAGCCACCACGAGTGCAAGACCCACCATAGCTCGGTAATCATTCTAGTCCAGACGAGTCGGTTTATAAAGTAACAAGTCTTGCGATGTCATTTTACCATGTGTATCAAAGTAATGGATGAATATCTATGATGTGATTGTTGTATGATGGTATGAGTGTGTCTGACATAATTATTATATGAGGTTAGTTGAGTGCATCAAAGTAAATATGCATGTTTCATAAATGATTGGTTGCATGTTAGCTCACCCTACTTGTTTGTGTTTTGTGTTTGGGTATGTGCGATGATCGTATAATTCTTTATACGGGAGCAGATGAAGGAATGTCGTCTGACTCAGTGCCAAGGAAGGGAGGGATAGAAGAACTCTAGTTATAGTTTTATAGTTGAAATCTTAGCCTAAAACATGTATAGACATATATCAACTATGAATTTTCAAGTGTAAGAATTTGGGATGTTACAGTACCAAAGTTTGAGACACTTGTAGAACCAATTGATAACAATTTATTATTAAAATTGAATTCTATCTTTATTATCTCGAGTACCATATATTTCTATGTTGTTTTTACTTTCAAGAAAAAAGTTGTTTGCATCTTCATCTCTTTTAAAAGTAGTAAGTGAAACTCCAACCAAATAACTCGAAAATCTCATAGAGCTTAAGATTAGTTTAGTAGTAAAAGTTGAAAGGAAAGTAAGAGATCCTCACTAATAAAAACTAATAATTAATATTTGCTATAATAAAAAAAAGTTGAAAATCTCATGATCCCTTAATTACCTAATATTTATTGCTTTTATTTACAGCCACCCAATCTTGAAGCTAATGATGGCGAGCTAAGTAATGTGTCTAAGGTACTTCATAATTAGTAACACTTCATTATTGAAATTGAATTCACTTTTACTTATCAATTATCATATCTTCATTGTTTGAATGTAGGAGAAGTTTGATGATTTATATGATGACCTTAAACTAGAGGTCCTTGATGTATTTGTAAAACCAATTGATAACAATATTTAATTGAAATTGAATTCAATTTTTATTATTTTCTCTCTTGTATTTACTCTCAAGAAGAAAGTTGTTTGCATCTCTATCTTTTATAAAAGTAATAAGAGAAACAACAATCAAATAATTAAAAAATTTCATAAGCCCTCGATTACCTGATATTTATTGTTTTATGTACAGAAAGGGCGTCTCAAAGCTCTTAATGATGATTTTGCAGATGAAAAGGTAAAGGTAGTTTATAATTAGTAACACTTCATTATTGAAATTACATTCATTTTTACTTATCAATTACCATATCTTTATTATTTGAATGGAGCAAGAGAAGTCTGGAATAGAGGTAGGGGAGCTAATCCTTCTTATACATGATTTTTATACATGTTATGATCATGAATATGAGTTATGAATATGTTAAAATTTTGGTAATGGTAGTTATCTATTCACTTGTATAAATTTAGTTTTCATGATTATAATTTTCTTATTTTCGAATTACTGTGGTAAAACCTTCCTTTTAATTGTTTTTACCATTGGATTTAGCTAAAAGTTTAATATATGAATCCTAAGACCAATTTCTTCACTTTGACTGTTCGAATCATCAATTAGAAGTCTCTACTTGGAGAAATAAATCCTGCATGTTTGAGTAAATTAATTACCCCTATAATTTGGTTACTGAGTCCTCTCGGTAAAATATAGATTGTGACCTATTTGACCGTTAGATCAACCTGCAAATTTGATATATGATTCCTAAGATATATTAATAGACTTTGACCGTTCGAATTTGTAATTAGAAGTCTGTACTTGGAGAAATAAATCCTGCATGTTTGAGTAAATTAATTACCCCTATAGTTCTGTTACTGAGTTCTCTCGGTAAAATATAGATTCTGACCTATTTGACTGTTAGATCAACCTGAAAATTTGATATATGATTCTTAGGATATATTAATATACTTTGACCGATCGGATTTGTAATTGGAAGTCTATGTTTTGAGAAAGTAATTTTGAAGGTTTGAAAAATCTGATGAACACTATATTTCTGTTCTTAAGTTATCATGGTAAAAACTTCAGATATATTTCATTTACCGTTAGATTGAGCCCAAACTTTAGTACGTAGTTCATAAAACATATCAAGTCATCTTGACCGTTCAGATTTGTAATTAGATGTCTGTGCTTAGAGGAATTCATTCCGCATTTTGAGTATAACTGAAAACCACTTAAAATTTTGTCCTTGAGTTACCTCGATAAAACCTCAATATCTATCTAGTTAACCGTTGGATCAACCGGAAATTTTAATATGTAGTTTCTAACACATATTGAATTACTTTGACCATTCAGATTTGAAATCGAAGTTATAGATTTAGAGATATTAATTTCGTATCTTCTCAGGGATCTCAATATTGCTTAATTTCTGTTTTTGGACCATTTATACAAAAATTATGAATTATAATTGTGATGGTTGTATTTTATTATATTGAATTTGAATTTATGCGTCTGAACATGATTTGATTTATGTGGGAAGTATGTGAATGTATGAGATATGTTGGATTCACTGTGATAATATGATGGTATCTAGTTATTCATGTTTTGGGTTAAGGTTCAAAGTGACAGTATGGTTCATGGACGTAATTCCATGATCCTCAAGAAGAGGATACATGGTGGTGATCTGGGGGTGTGTAGAATGATTTCATGGTAGCTCAGTTTTGGGGGTCATCCTGAAACTCCAATGGTCTTTCTTCTCACGTAGAGAGGATTGAACCATGTGGTGAGGAGTAGCAAGAGGTCCTAGTCTTGGGTGCTTCCAGTATGGTCCAAGGTGAGTGATAACGGACTAACCTCGTGAGTGTGGTAGGGTGGGGGAGCCCAAGTTTCATAAGCCACCACGAGTGCAAGACCCACCATAGCTCGGTAATCATTCTAGTCCAGACGAGTCGGTTTATAAAGTAACAAGTCTTGCGATGTCATTTTACCATGTGTATCAAAGTAATGGATGAATATCTATGATGTGATTGTTGTATGATGGTATGAGTGTGTCTGACATAATTATTATATGAGGTTAGTTGAGTGCATCAAAGTAAATATGCATGTTTCATAAATGATTGGTTGCATGTTAGCTCACCCTACTTGTTTGTGTTTTGTGTTTGGGTATGTGCGATGATCGTATAATTCTTTATACGGGAGCAGATGAAGGAATGTCGTCTGACTCAGTGCCAAGGAAGGGAGGGATAGAAGAACTCTAGTTATAGTTTTATAGTTGAAATCTTAGCCTAAAACATGTATAGACATATATCAACTATGAATTTTCAAGTGTAAGAATTTGGGATGTTACAGTACCAAAGTTTGAGACACTTGTAGAACCAATTGATAACAATTTATTATTAAAATTGAATTCTATCTTTATTATCTCGAGTACCATATATTTCTATGTTGTTTTTACTTTCAAGAAAAAAGTTGTTTGCATCTTCATCTCTTTTAAAAGTAGTAAGTGAAACTCCAACCAAATAACTCGAAAATCTCATAGAGCTTAAGATTAGTTTAGTAGTAAAAGTTGAAAGGAAAGTAAGAGATCCTCACTAATAAAAACTAATAATTAATATTTGCTATAATAAAAAAAAGTTGAAAATCTCATGATCCCTTAATTACCTAATATTTATTGCTTTTATTTACAGCCACCCAATCTTGAAGCTAATGATGGCGAGCTAAGTAATGTGTCTAAGGTACTTCATAATTAGTAACACTTCATTATTGAAATTGAATTCACTTTTACTTATCAATTATCATATCTTCATTGTTTGAATGTAGGAGAAGTTTGATGATTTATATGATGACCTTAAACTAGAGGTCCTTGATGTATTTGTAAAACCAATTGATAACAATATTTAATTGAAATTGAATTCAATTTTTATTATTTTCTCTCTTGTATTTACTCTCAAGAAGAAAGTTGTTTGCATCTCTATCTTTTATAAAAGTAATAAGAGAAACAACAATCAAATAATTAAAAAATTTCATAAGCCCTCGATTACCTGATATTTATTGTTTTATGTACAGAAAGGGCGTCTCAAAGCTCTTAATGATGATTTTGCAGATGAAAAGGTAAAGGTAGTTTATAATTAGTAACACTTCATTATTGAAATTACATTCATTTTTACTTATCAATTACCATATCTTTATTATTTGAATGGAGCAAGAGAAGTCTGGAATAGAGGTAGGGGAGCTAATCCTTCTTATACATGATTTTTATACATGTTATGATCATGAATATGAGTTATGAATATGTTAAAATTTTGGTAATGGTAGTTATCTATTCACTTGTATAAATTTAGTTTTCATGATTATAATTTTCTTATTTTCGAATTACTGTGGTAAAACCTTCCTTTTAATTGTTTTTACCATTGGATTTAGCTAAAAGTTTAATATATGAATCCTAAGACCAATTTCTTCACTTTGACTGTTCGAATCATCAATTAGAAGTCTCTACTTGGAGAAATAAATCCTGCATGTTTGAGTAAATTAATTACCCCTATAATTTGGTTACTGAGTCCTCTCGGTAAAATATAGATTGTGACCTATTTGACCGTTAGATCAACCTGCAAATTTGATATATGATTCCTAAGATATATTAATAGACTTTGACCGTTCGAATTTGTAATTAGAAGTCTGTACTTGGAGAAATAAATCCTGCATGTTTGAGTAAATTAATTACCCCTATAGTTCTGTTACTGAGTTCTCTCGGTAAAATATAGATTCTGACCTATTTGACTGTTAGATCAACCTGAAAATTTGATATATGATTCTTAGGATATATTAATATACTTTGACCGATCGGATTTGTAATTGGAAGTCTATGTTTTGAGAAAGTAATTTTGAAGGTTTGAAAAATCTGATGAACACTATATTTCTGTTCTTAAGTTATCATGGTAAAAACTTCAGATATATTTCATTTACCGTTAGATTGAGCCCAAACTTTAGTACGTAGTTCATAAAACATATCAAGTCATCTTGACCGTTCAGATTTGTAATTAGATGTCTGTGCTTAGAGGAATTCATTCCGCATTTTGAGTATAACTGAAAACCACTTAAAATTTTGTCCTTGAGTTACCTCGATAAAACCTCAATATCTATCTAGTTAACCGTTGGATCAACCGGAAATTTTAATATGTAGTTTCTAACACATATTGAATTACTTTGACCATTCAGATTTGAAATCGAAGTTATAGATTTAGAGATATTAATTTCGTATCTTCTCAGGGATCTCAATATTGCTTAATTTCTGTTTTTGGACCATTTATACAAAAATTATGAATTATAATTGTGATGGTTGTATTTTATTATATTGAATTTGAATTTATGCGTCTGAACATGATTTGATTTATGTGGGAAGTATGTGAATGTATGAGATATGTTGGATTCACTGTGATAATATGATGGTATCTAGTTATTCATGTTTTGGGTTAAGGTTCAAAGTGACAGTATGGTTCATGGACGTAATTCCATGATCCTCAAGAAGAGGATACATGGTGGTGATCTGGGGGTGTGTAGAATGATTTCATGGTAGCTCAGTTTTGGGGGTCATCCTGAAACTCCAATGGTCTTTCTTCTCACGTAGAGAGGATTGAACCATGTGGTGAGGAGTAGCAAGAGGTCCTAGTCTTGGGTGCTTCCAGTATGGTCCAAGGTGAGTGATAACGGACTAACCTCGTGAGTGTGGTAGGGTGGGGGAGCCCAAGTTTCATAAGCCACCACGAGTGCAAGACCCACCATAGCTCGGTAATCATTCTAGTCCAGACGAGTCGGTTTATAAAGTAACAAGTCTTGCGATGTCATTTTACCATGTGTATCAAAGTAATGGATGAATATCTATGATGTGATTGTTGTATGATGGTATGAGTGTGTCTGACATAATTATTATATGAGGTTAGTTGAGTGCATCAAAGTAAATATGCATGTTTCATAAATGATTGGTTGCATGTTAGCTCACCCTACTTGTTTGTGTTTTGTGTTTGGGTATGTGCGATGATCGTATAATTCTTTATACGGGAGCAGATGAAGGAATGTCGTCTGACTCAGTGCCAAGGAAGGGAGGGATAGAAGAACTCTAGTTATAGTTTTATAGTTGAAATCTTAGCCTAAAACATGTATAGACATATATCAACTATGAATTTTCAAGTGTAAGAATTTGGGATGTTACAGTACCAAAGTTTGAGACACTTGTAGAACCAATTGATAACAATTTATTATTAAAATTGAATTCTATCTTTATTATCTCGAGTACCATATATTTCTATGTTGTTTTTACTTTCAAGAAAAAAGTTGTTTGCATCTTCATCTCTTTTAAAAGTAGTAAGTGAAACTCCAACCAAATAACTCGAAAATCTCATAGAGCTTAAGATTAGTTTAGTAGTAAAAGTTGAAAGGAAAGTAAGAGATCCTCACTAATAAAAACTAATAATTAATATTTGCTATAATAAAAAAAAGTTGAAAATCTCATGATCCCTTAATTACCTAATATTTATTGCTTTTATTTACAGCCACCCAATCTTGAAGCTAATGATGGCGAGCTAAGTAATGTGTCTAAGGTACTTCATAATTAGTAACACTTCATTATTGAAATTGAATTCACTTTTACTTATCAATTATCATATCTTCATTGTTTGAATGTAGGAGAAGTTTGATGATTTATATGATGACCTTAAACTAGAGGTCCTTGATGTATTTGTAAAACCAATTGATAACAATATTTAATTGAAATTGAATTCAATTTTTATTATTTTCTCTCTTGTATTTACTCTCAAGAAGAAAGTTGTTTGCATCTCTATTTTTTATAAAAGTAATAAGAGAAACAACAATCAAATAATTAAAAAATTTCATAAGCCCCCGATTACCTGATATTTATTGTTTTATGTACAGAAAGGGCGTCTCAAAGCTCTTAATGATGATTTTGCAGATGAAAAGGTAAAGGTAGTTTATAATTAGTAACACTTCATTATTGAAATTACATTCATTTTTACTTATCAATTACCATATCTTTATTATTTGAATGGAGCAGGTTACTTGGTTTGATAAGCTCATCATACTTGAAGTAATTATAGAACCAATTGATAACAATTTATCATTGAAATTGAATTCTATCTTTATTATCTCAAGTACTGTTGTTTTTAGTTTCACGTAATAAGAGAAACTTTAATCAAATAACTTGGAAATCCCATAATCCCTCAATTACTTAATATTTATTACTTTTATGTACAGAAGTATGATGACGCTACTGCTGAGATGAAAAGAAAGTCAAAGGTACTTTATAATTATAATTAGTAACACGAAATTAGATTCACCTGTACTTATCAATTACCATATCATATCTTTAATCAGTGACTATCTGCAGATGAAGAAGGGATCTCATCCTTCCTTTAAAGTGATAAATACTGAGGGAGAAGATAAGGCAATTGAAGGAGATCCAGAGATCAGAATTCTTACACGACCATTTGCTTTTCGTGTGCCTGCAATTTTAGTGCTGCTGCTACTTTTCATCTATTGCATTTTAGCATTAGCAGAAGCATTGTCTGGTTATGGTGTTGCCTTGGGTTCAACCGAAGTTCCTGCTCTTATGTTTGTCTGTGGAGGGGCAATTGGCGCAATGCTGCTTATGGGCTCCATCATCATGGTGCTGAAGTCTGTCTTTAAAAACCAGATTCCCTCTAAAATAGGTTAAACTTTTTGGATGGAATACTAAAACAATGACTTTCTCGTACAATGCTAAGTCACACTTATCGGTGACTTTCTTTTTCGTTTTATTCAATGTGCTCGTGAACTTATTAGCTTGTAATTGCCGATGGAATGAAATTGAGAACCAATTTCTTCCCCATCTTTCTTTGTAAGAATTTTTTAGATCATTTCTATAGCAGATTCTCGATTCCCTTTCTTTATTTTGGTAAATGTAACTAATAATAATAAAAATTATAAAAATGTATGTTATTAATTACTAATTAAAAGTAATTAATTTAAATTCTTTATGTTCATTTATAATTATATATATATAATATAATTATTAATACAACTTTGTACCTACACCAAAAACCAACAAGCAAACTTATTATTGTCTCATAAAATTATTGTCTCGTACAATCCAAAATGTATTTTAAAATATAATACATTCCAGATTATATAATTCAAAATATATTTTCAAATCTGAAAATAATTTAATTTTTATTTTTTTTTCAATAAAAATAAAATGGTCATTTCATTACATCTATGGGGTGTAGCGAGAAAACATTATGTGCAGTAACCAAAAGCCATTAATCGGGCTTGTGAACCCACATGGTGGGAAATGATGGTGTTAAATAGGGTTCATTTAGTTTGGAGCATAAGTAGATGAACATAGGCCATGAGATTGGTGCTCTCTGATTAAGTAATATGCATTTAAATATCCAATAATGTATTTATACATTCAAGATTATGTTAATTTAATCATTGGCTATAGCATACTCAAATATCTAGAATTATATTTCAAGGAATTTAGTTTGTATAAATACTAGTCGTTGGTATATTTTACTTCATCCCCCTTATTATAAGATATTATTCTAAAAAAATCAAATTTGTTTATCGTTTTTTTTTTCTAGTTATCACTTTCTTTAATTATTTTTTATTAAAATAAGCATTTATCAATTATTTTATTTTATATATAATAAATAGTATAATTTTTTTTCTATTATTATTTGATTAGAGATGTCAATAATATTATTGGTCATGAGTATCCATAGATAAAATCTATTAGGTATTAAGTAAATACTTTAAACGAATACGAGTGGGTAAGGAGTAAGGGATAATTTAACACTCGCTTATAAACAGATTAGGCACAAGTACCATATTATCTGTATTAGAAGATATCCATTAATCGCAAAAAAATAAAAATAATATAACCCCTTTCAAGTAATAATGTCAACTGTCTTTGTGTCTTCGTCTTAGAAGTCTGAGGGGAGAGGAGGTCAAGAGTACATGAATGACACTTCTTCTTCATCATAGATGTCATCCTTAGTCATCGAATCAAACTAGATTCGACGATCCGCAACACACAACTCTTCATCTTTTGGAGCGTGCGAATCAACGTGTCACACGTCTCTATCTCAATGGCTATAACTTTCCTCCAACGGTTATATTCTCAAGAACCATAACAATCAGTTATTGATCGATCGAGGGAAAATTGAATGATCATGAAAGACCATAACACCTCTGAAGACGACTGGATGACCAAGACAACTTTTCATCACAAACCCCTTCGCCTATCACGATAGGCTCGGGCTTAGAGCGCCTGTGTACCATATAATCGTTTGGTCAACTATGGACCAGACAGTCAACCATACCACAAGCTACTCTCGTAACCGTGTAACTATGACCAACACGTCGAGCGGTCAGTTTATGGAGATATAATATCTAATATTAATCAATTTAAGACAAAGTATATTTATCATCAATTAAGTCGTAATTAGACTGTCACTAATAAAAATTCACTCCAAAATCTATATTTAATATACATTAAATACTTGATTTATAATGATTTATAATGAATTTAACATCGAAATACCTAATAATCTCTAAACATAAAAGAAGAACGATACGATAGCGTGAGAATAAACATTTCAATTCCTTAATAATTTATACAACATTAAACCGTGGACATCAACCTCCACTCGAAACAATCCCTTTTCACCACATATTCATCCATGCTACATATATTATTGCTTATCAATTACAATGGAGTGAACTAGTGGGTACATAGAGTATGTATTATAGTAAATCGTGCCTATTAAATTATTAAAAAATTATTGTGTCATTTCTAGTATATGGTGGGCATCTTTTGTAGGTTTGGTAAAGTTTGTCCTAAAAAAATCACCAAGATCTATTATTCTTTTGTAGACCCACTTGGAGGAAACTAGTTGAATAGACTTCCACTTAGTTTGGAGCATAAGTACATGAACATTGGCAATGAGATTGGTGTTCACTAATTAAGTATTACGCATTTAAACACCCAATGATGAATTTAAATATTCGAGATTATTTTTATTTAATCATTGATTATTGAGGGCTCAAATATATAAAATTACATAGTTTGTGTAAATACAACTAGTTGTTGTCGATCATACATCACTCTTTAATTATAAGATATTGTCCTAAAATTCAAATTTGTTTATCGTTTTTCTAATCAATCATTTGCATTAATTACTTTTGACTAAAATAACCTTAATTATATAAAGTTATAAACAATAAATACGATGAATTATCTTGTTTTTCTCCCTTACGAGAAGATAAGAGAATTCAAGGGTTTTGTTTTAAAAATTAAAGATTCCTTACTATTATTCTTTTTTCCACCGTACTTTAGGGTAATTTTGAAAAATATATGATAATTGAAAACAAGTTAATATTATTAAATAAATTAACAAAAATTTGTCTTGAACTAGTTATCAATATTTTAGGTTTAATTAAGGATGGAGCAAGTTATAGTAATATTTCAGAGCATTATTGATTAAGAAAAGGTATCATTTAAAGAATCAACACCTTTGCATTAACCAACCATATATTTATCTAATTCAAACTTCCTAGTCATTTCAACAAATATATTTCTAAGATGTTGTCTCAAACCCCAAATTTACATTTCTTAAATCTGAAAGAATGTTGATTTTCTAGGACAAACATAAATAAAACAGATCTTATCAAGATAAACATGAATAAGAAAAACACTTGGTCATTGTTGGGTTTGCATTGTACTTTTAGGTGCATTGTACAACTACAACCACTTGCATGTAAATATGATGGGGATGTTTTGATGATAGCTATAAACCTCTATTGAAAATGATAGGTATATATGTCTCTTTATCACACTATGGCAGCGTATAGAACAAGGACACATTTAAAAAAAAATTATATATTTAAAAGCATTTTATTTGTAGCAATTTGATGATGTTATATTGTGATTTGGTACATGATCCAACCAAATAAATTTACCCTATACTTGGTTTTAAAATAATGATATGTATCATCCTTGATTAGGAAGGAATGTTGCAAGGAAACTTAACATGTACCAATAATTTATATATTCATATACGTAATTTAAAATAATTTAAATTACTATACTAGGTTATTAGTTATGGATACAAGTCAATCCAACTTTATTATAAAAATAAAGGAAAAAAAACGTATCATTAACCTTAACGATGTTACATATATTAAAATAGATTTGATATGAGAATAAATAATAACAATGTGTTACTATATGTATTATTTTTATCAAACATGTGTATCTAAAATATGTTAAAACATTAAATATAAATATGTTTTTGAATCTAGATGTTTTATGTGTGAAATTAAATGTATATTTGGTTGAATTTTTCTATAAAAGTTTTAGGAGAGAGAAAAATATAAAAAAAAAATTAACTTTTCTTTTGGATGCTGAAAATTAACTTAAAGGGTTGCTATGATGCTAACAAATCAAACTTTAATGGGTAAAATTTATAAGGATATATAAAAAGTTACATTGAGCATGTTATTGAAAAATTAGTTTCATTAATTATATGTTTCTTTGATATGGAAATTATATGCATGTATGTTTTTTCTACAGACCTCTCTCTTTTGGACATTATTAACATATTCACATATTCACATTATTAACATATTCACATATTCACATAAAAAAAGCTTTTGGCCACTATTGGGGTGTCACATATTCACATCATTCACCTTTTTCTACATAGAATCGAACGACCAAAAACAGTGAAATTTATAATAAGTTAGGTATTGCTACTTCAACTATATAGTTATGTAAATGAGAATTTTGGAATCACTTATCATTTTTTTAATTAGAATTACTGTTGAAAAAATATATATTCTATTATAAATATAACATAACTCATCCGAAGACATTTGAGTGTGGAAATTCTAATATTTGAATTTGGAGTTTTCCTGTTATATTATTGTGTTGATTGTTTTTATCTTTATTGATAGAATTATTCTAAGAGATAAAAATGTCAATGTTCTTATAGATAAAAACAAATTTTTATAAGAAACCAAAACTGTAAATTTTGGAAAATAAGTGATATCATTCTTAATTAAGATGTGGGACTTATTTAAAAATAAATTTAAATGGATAAAAAATAGAAAGATTATAAATAGGAATTTTTTATTTATTTTATATTTTCATCTATCTAAAACTGTTTTTCTTCACTAATTTAGATTGTTATAGTAATGTCATATTACATGCTTAAGAAAACACTAACATAATTATAAACATGGATCACTAAGATTTACTTAATATGTTGTGACTCGTTCCTCGTTGATAGATGGCAACGGGTCGGGTCGGGCACGGATAGTGCTTACCCGCAACCCGACCCGAAAAAAAAAAATCCACCCGCTATTCGTACGGATACCTGTTTAAAAAATATCTGCGGGTATTTTAAAACCCGCGGATACCCACAAATATTTAAAAAAATATATATTTTAATAAATTATTAAAATAAAATTTAAATAGAATTACAAAAAATACATAAAATATAATATAAATTAAATTAAATTTAAATTTAAATTCAATTTTAATTAAATTTAATTTTGTAAAATATAAATTAATGTTAATTTTAATTAAATTTAATTTAATAAAATATAAATTAAATTTTTATTTTTATTTTTGCGGGTAGCGGGTATCCGCAGGTACGGATAGTATAATATCCGTACCCGACCTGTTTATAAGCGGGTATTAAAATATTCCCGTGGATTGCGGGTAATAAATATCCGCAGGTATAACTATCCATCGCGGATTTTATCTGTAGATATTTACGGGCGTAGATTTTTTTGCCATCCCTACTTGTTGGTTTATCAAACAAGGGTATTCGATGTACAACGTTTAAAAAAAGAAATTATACGAATAAACGATAATTAGAATAATTACTTACTCTAACCATAGAGTTCATAAAAATTGTTGGCAGGAATAAAAGTATTTGTATTGAAAACCAGCAAATTGCATAAAAATATATAAAAAATAACACCGACAAGTGTGACAATAACATATAGAAAATGAATTGAGATTGAATTACAATATAATTTTTTTTTTGAGTGCACAACAAAAACTGTGGGACCCACCAGGATTTGACCAACACAAACCGAATCTTTGGAAGACCTTGAGAACTGTTTCATTTTTGTTGCATAGCTGCAACAAACAGATATACTCAATATCTCATGGATACAAGCTTTTTCATCTGCTTTTTATGCATTTCAGTTACTTTATTTTTTTTAATCTGATCGGACTTCAAAGTAATTAAGGAGATATTTTCAAAGTAATTAAGGAGATTTTTACAAAGAGTAAGCTTTTTTATTTACTTTATAGATTTTTTTATTCTTCTTATAATTTTATAATTGATGGAGTTATTTGAGAAAAATGATCTCTCAATTTGTTTTATCATATACTAAAATTTTGTTATGCTGGCGTGTCTTGTTCAAGGTTTTTAGATTTTGAGTAAATTCTTATTGAAGTTGAAACTTTCTTTAGAATAAGTAATTATGTTTAAGAAAAATGACATTACATACGTCGTTTAATACATATTACATCGGTTTTAAAATCGATAATATAATAAGTCAAAAATATTTTACACTTGTTAACATCAATTAAAAACTTTCAACAATTGCTACCATGTACATTAAATCCTCAGTGTAAGACCCATAAAAAAAAAATCTATATATATATATATATTTATAGTAGTAAATTTTAGTATTTTATTAGTAATAATAATTTTAATGGATAGAAAAATGTAAATTTTGGATATAAAATTATAGTAATTTTAGAAGGAGAGGTTCAAATTTTTGGTAACTTATTTAGTAAATTTTTTTAAATTGAATAGTAAAAAGTAAATAGTAAATAGTAAAAGTAATAGTAAATAGTAAAAGTGAATAGTAAAAATAAATTTTCAGCATTTGGATTTCTTAGCATGGAAGAAAGTAGTAGGTAGAAATTAGGATCAGATTTGGTGAGAAAATGATTGAAATATTATTTTTAAATAATATTAAAATAATAAATAATATTAAAATATTAATGAATAGTAAATTTTTTTTACTATAAATAACCATGGGAGGGAAGATTATTCTGCACCAAGAGAAGAGAAATCAAGTGAGAGAAAGTTAGAGAGAAATTTTTAGTTGCAAGAAGGGTAGAGGTTCTGAAAGGTTTCGGAGAAATAAATTCAGAGCAAGAGACGTCTGGAATAGAGGTAGGGGAGCTAACTTTTCTATGCTTTTATATTATGATTTAGTATTTCTATGCTTTTATATTATGACTTAGTATTGTTTTATTACTATTCATATCTTGAAATTATGTATGAATACTGTTAATGCTTACTGTATGTTTATCTATATTGAAATTCGGTGTTAATATTATATGCTGTTGTTTTGAATCTGTAAATAAGAAATTTGTTAAAAACTAGTTGAGGAACACTTTGGCTAAGGAAAGATTTGGTACTTAAGTTGTCCATTGTGACGCACCTCTCTTTCCTGGAAGTCTACTCGACAAGTTTTTAACTTAAATCTTATTGAACAGATTTTGTACTATTAAAATATTGGGCAATATATCTTGTTGGAATGGAAATGTCTGATGAATTCATTTTGTGGTAGATATGGAATTATGAATTATAATTGTGATAATTGCATTTTATTATACTGCATTTGAATTTATGCATCTGAACATGTTATGGGTAGTATGGGGAGATTTTGTAAGGGTATAATGTGAGTTGAGGAATATTAGTATGGTATGAGTCTTGTGGAGAGATTAAATAAATGTTATGGTATTTGTGTATATGTTGATGTTGAGGGTCCCGTAGTTGGAGGTTATCCTGATACTCTAATAATCATCTAGTCTCAAGTAGAGAGGGATGAATTATGTGGTGAGAGGAGCAGGAGGTCCTGGTCTATGTGCCGGTTTTGGACATAGTGAGGGGATTAACCTTGTAAATGGTATGAAGTATTTTGAAAGTATATTAAAAAAAAAGAAGTAGAAGTCATTACAAGTGCATAACTTCCCGTGACCGCTCATCAACGTATCATCCGGATGAGTGTCTATTGGGTATTGTGGTGTCTATTGGGTATTGTGAGACGAGTGTCTAATAGGAATTGTGGTATGAGAGTGTCGAACATAATTATTATATGATGTTTATATCAAGGTAATTATATATGTTTTATAAATGATTTGTTGCATGTTAGCTCACCCTACTTGTTTGTGTTTGTATGATGTGATTGTTGTATGATGGTATGAGTATGTATGACATAATTATTATATGAGGTTTGCATGCATGTTTCATAAATGATTGGTTGCATGTTAGCTCACCCTACTTGTTTGTGTTTGGGTATGTGCGATGATCGTATAATTCGTTATACGGGAGCAGATGAAGGAATGTTGCCTCACTCAGTGCCAAGGAAGGGAGAAGTAGAAGAACTATAATTAGAACATTTTTACATGTATAGACTTATATCAACTAGGAAATTTTAAAGGGTGAGATTACGGGATGTTACCGTAAATGTAATGTTACAATATATAAATTATGAATTATCCAATGTGAGAATTTGGGATGTTACATTAATGGTATCAGAGCAGTTCGTCCTTAGGATGACCTCTGTGTTGTGGGTCTTCCGTGTCTTCTCTGTGAAGAATTGAGTCTAAATGGTATAATTTACCATTTCCTCTAAATCTAGATAGTAGAGTATTGTGTCTAACTACCATGACTTTTACCATAGATGATTTTCCTTTCTTAATTATGAGGGTTTGAGGAAATATATTAGAATTAGTTAAAGCCTTGATAGGGAGATATAATACTAGAGTTTAAGTTTCAAAGGATGAGTGAAGATGTTGGTGTTTAGAAGTAAATTTTTAGAAGTTTCTAGAACAAAATTAATAGATGAGATATCTTACGTTTCACAAAAAGGAGTTGAGTTCAAAGGCTAGATTAAGAGAAGCTTTGGATAAGCATGAATGTGGCAAGGTTTGAGAAATCAGTTTGGTTTAGTATATCAGCAACGTTAGAAGTCAGAAGAGAAGGAAGTATTGATGAGAAACAGAGTGGCATTGTGTGAGATTGGTAACATGGATTGATGTATCAGTGATGATTGGAATCTGAAGAAAGAAAATAGATGAAGATTTGAAGATAAAGCTTAAAATAAAAAGGGATAGGAATACTGAAGTAGATTAAGAATAAATCAAATATTAGACGAAGAAGAGTAAATAAGAAGTTGTATAAGGCATAAAGAGGATTGAGAGAAAGTTTAATAGGAGGAGAAATTTATAAGTTAAGAGAACACGAGGTCTTTAGAGAAGAATGAAGTATTGGAAGGATTCTAAGCTAAATGGATGATTAAAAGGAGATGGTTAGATTTTTTTCAGTAAATACATTAGAGATAAGATTTGAGAATATGTGATTTTGGTATGAGGAGTAGTGAAGAAAATCCAGGTACGAAAATTTTGGCTTTCGGCTTATGCAAAATATTTGGTATTTTTATGATAGGATTAAAATGTCATGATTTATGGTTGTAAATTTTATTGATTTTGGAATGTTAAAGTTAGTAGAGGTAGTGTAGGTGGAATTGATATTATTATGAATATGGCAAGATAAGGAAGAAGAAGAGTTTGGAAATAGATAAAAAGGAGGGTTGCAACACTAATGTGATTAGGGAATTAGGAATAATTAAGAAGTTGTAGGTTGTAATTGGAGCAATTTCATCAGGCATAGTTATATGGTAGTATTCAAACCTCAATGGTGATGTCGCACCTTGATCTCTATCCAGTGATGTGTATGAGTGAACTTGTTGATAATTACTTTTAATTCGCATAAGATAAAAAAAAAAAATTTAGATTTAGTTAACACTAAATATCCTTGGGATATGGTTTTGATCTCGGGAAACACATTATAATTGAGGTAGGTTTAATGATGGTTGTGATTGGGCTAAAGTAAGAGTGTTTGGAAGGTTTATGATTTTAATTTTTGTGAGTACATTTCAATTTGAGATGCTAGAAATTTTATGCACAAAATAAGTAGAGAAATGATTCAGGTTATGAGTGTGAGACTTTTCTAGTTGAATGCGTTCAGATGAGTATTAAATTAAAAATTTTTATTTTTGAATTTTCGAGGACGAAAATTTTTGTTGTTGGGGAGAATGTAAGACCCATAAAAAAAAAATCTATATATATATATATATATTTATAGTAGTAAATTTTAGTATTTTATTAGTAATAATAATTTTAATGGATAGAAAAATGTAAATTTTGGATATAAAATTATAGTAATTTTAGAAGGAGAGGTTCAAATTTTTGGTAACTTATTTAGTAAATTTTTTTAAATTGAATAGTAAAAAGTAAATAGTAAATAGTAAAAAGTAAATAGTAAATAGTAAAAAGTGAATAGTAAAAATAAATTTTCAGCATTTGGATTTCTTAGCATGGAAGAAAGTAGTAGGTAGAAATTAGGATCAGATTTGGTGAGAAAATGATTGAAATATTATTTTTAAATAATATTAAAATAATAAATAATATTAAAATATTAATGAATAGTAAATTTTTTTTACTATAAATAACCATGGGAGGGAAGATTATTCTGCACCAAGAGAAGAGAAATCAAGTGAGAGAAAGTTAGAGAGAAATTTTTAGTTGCAAGAAGGGTAGAGGTTCTGAAAGGTTTCGGAGAAATAAATTCAGAGCAAGAGACGTCTGGAATAGAGGTAGGGGAGCTAACTTTTCTATGCTTTTATATTATGATTTAGTATTTCTATGCTTTTATATTATGACTTAGTATTGTTTTATTACTATTCATATCTTGAAATTATGTATGAATACTGTTAATGCTTACTGTATGTTTATCTATATTGAAATTCGGTGTTAATATTATATGCTGTTGTTTTGAATCTGTAAATAAGAAATTTGTTAAAAACTAGTTGAGGAACACTTTGGCTAAGGAAAGATTTGGTACTTAAGTTGTCCATTGTGACGCACCTCTCTTTCCTGGAAGTCTACTCGACAAGTTTTTAACTTAAATCTTATTGAACAGATTTTGTACTATTAAAATATTGGGCAATATATCTTGTTGGAATGGAAATGTCTGATGAATTCATTTTGTGGTAGATATGGAATTATGAATTATAATTGTGATAATTGCATTTTATTATACTGCATTTGAATTTATGCATCTGAACATGTTATGGGTAGTATGGGGAGATTTTGTAAGGGTATAATGTGAGTTGAGGAATATTAGTATGGTATGAGTCTTGTGGAGAGATTAAATAAATGTTATGGTATTTGTGTATATGTTGATGTTGAGGGTCCCGTAGTTGGAGGTTATCCTGATACTCTAATAATCATCTAGTCTCAAGTAGAGAGGGATGAATTATGTGGTGAGAGGAGCAGGAGGTCCTGGTCTATGTGCCGGTTTTGGACATAGTGAGGGGATTAACCTTGTAAATGGTATGAAGTATTTTGAAAGTATATTAAAAAAAAAGAAGTAGAAGTCATTACAAGTGCATAACTTCCCGTGACCGCTCATCAACGTATCATCCGGATGAGTGTCTATTGGGTATTGTGGTGTCTATTGGGTATTGTGAGACGAGTGTCTAATAGGAATTGTGGTATGAGAGTGTCGAACATAATTATTATATGATGTTTATATCAAGGTAATTATATATGTTTTATAAATGATTTGTTGCATGTTAGCTCACCCTACTTGTTTGTGTTTGTATGATGTGATTGTTGTATGATGGTATGAGTATGTATGACATAATTATTATATGAGGTTTGCATGCATGTTTCATAAATGATTGGTTGCATGTTAGCTCACCCTACTTGTTTGTGTTTGGGTATGTGCGATGATCGTATAATTCGTTATACGGGAGCAGATGAAGGAATGTTGCCTCACTCAGTGCCAAGGAAGGGAGAAGTAGAAGAACTATAATTAGAACATTTTTACATGTATAGACTTATATCAACTAGGAAATTTTAAAGGGTGAGATTACGGGATGTTACCGTAAATGTAATGTTACAATATATAAATTATGAATTATCCAATGTGAGAATTTGGGATGTTACACTCAGTATCTCCGACTTCTCTTTCTTCGTAGATGACACTATTTCCACTAACCTTATTTCTCACTGACACGCTCACATTCGAAGTGCAAAGTGTTGGATCTGGATCTATCTCAGGTGGCATGACTTTGGAGAGCAACCAACAAATAATCAAGTTGCAAAAACACTATAAGGGAGTTGAATAATATTTTTATAAATATTTTTTAGACTAATCAACTAATCGTGAAATGAATGATCATTATTATTCGTACTTTCTTTATAAATGTTATTATGTTGAATGCATTTTATATTTCTGGCCTTTAATTTATTCTCCTTGTGTTTAGAGATGAATGAACATTTAGCAAAATCGACATATGTTGAAGGTGTGTCGAGAAATTACTTTCCACAAGAAATAATTGTTTGTAAGATAAGTTATAACAAAAGCATTTTATAATGGTTCACTCGTTAAAGCTACATTTAGTTCTCCTTTAAGATAATTTAGAGGGTTTCATTAGATATTCAATGAAATACACATAAGTATTTTAACCACTCTTGGTATCCCTAGTCACATAAAGCGTTTTATACTTGTAAGAAAAAATTACCAGTATTAGGATACCAATTTGGTAATTTGGATTGATACACAAAAATCAATAATCAAAGTTGATGATTCTAGTATCGTGTTGCGGGGCATGAAGTGGTGTTGAGCCTCATGAAGTCAAAGAGCTACGAACTTTACGGCGCTTAGCGACCAGTTTGGATACTGAGTGTTGCGAAGATAGTGAGCTCTTTATGTTTTGGGTGCTGAGGGGAAATTCTAGGTTGCTGATTGTTGTGATCTTTGTTTGGGCAGTCGTTGAGCGGTAAGAAGTGGCATTGAGTGTCACTTCTCTATTGTAAATCTGGACTTTTGTTTCTCTTAATTCGTTGAGCGAGTGACTTGCTCACTGAGCACCAGTATATAGTATTGGGCTATTTTGAGTTTTTCTTTAAGTTTTTTATACTTTCAAAAGTTGGTTTGTTTACAATTTTTTATATAGATTAATCATATTGGTGTGGATATTGTATATGTTAATGGTTGATGAATAAGGTGGTGTATGATGCTATTTCAAGTATGATATAAAAGTGATAATGAATTTTTGTTATTGGTATGCGTAATTTAATGGACCTTGTGGTGAGACTCTATGGTAGTGTTTAGTAGTGTGTTGTATTAAAGTAGAGACTCAGTCTTGGAAGTTATTCTGACACTCCAACAATCATCTCATCTTAAGTAGATAAGGGAAAGTTATGTGGTGAGGAGTAGCAAAAGGTTCTAGTATATATGGTTTGATTATTTGGCCATAGTTTGTAGACAAACTAACCTTGTGTTATAGCTTGCGTGGACAAGTTGTTCCACCACTACAAGTGTAAAACTTGTCATAATCTGACTTTAATATACATTTAAATGGTCAAGTCTAAATGTTATGAATTTTTTTAAGTTATGATTTGAACTGAGAATGTACTTATTATATGGTTGAACTAAATTGTGATTGTTTCTTTATAAAATTTATCTTACTCTTCTGTTTTGTTTGTATGTTTTGTTTGTGTTTTTTTTAATGATCACATGATTAGTGTGAAGAGGATGATGTTTTAGTGGAGTAGGTGTTAGACAACAAGGGAACTTATGTATAAACAATATAATTAATTCTTATGTATATTTTGTAGTTTTGAAAAACTATTTTAAAACAATTAGTTTATTATATACGTGCTCTTTTAAAAACCTATTATATATAAAGTTTGATGTAATAGATAGGTTTGGATAACTTTAACTGCACTTTATATGTTTTCTATTAAGTTAAGTGTTTTTTATTGAATATATGATGTTTCTACTATAGTGTTAAAACTATTAAAATAGAATGTTACAAATAACATAAATATATAATATGATTAATTATTTAAAATCTTGTTATTTTTTAAATTTTTAAATAATTTCAATTTTTCATTATCTATTTTTATGTATGTAACATTTGATACTAAAATATCAGTGAATTTTTAATAATTATAAAATATAAAATATAGTTATAATTAAATTTATCTAATATATCATGTGATCATATTTATTGGCCAAAATTTCCTTTTCATTTTTATTTTTATTTTTTTTTCATTATTGTTCTTTCTCCCTTATTTTGCATGTTTCTCTCTATTTCTTCCATTCTTTATATCTTAATTTATAAAGTTGTTATTATTTTTTTTCTAAACCCTAAATAAACCTTATTAGTTAAAATGTGCAAAGTAAAAAACATTTTTACTCTATCAAAGTTGAATTTAGACTCTCTTTTTTTAAATATCTCTATTCCAATTTCTTTGACTACATTTATGTGGGTTTGAAGGTTTTATTGGTTGTATGAGTTAAGAAATGTTGTTCTCTCGATTACTTCATATTTGTAGTAAACTAATTAATACTTTGAAATGAATTAAATATAGAGTTAATTTAGTTGGTTTGATGTTTCTTAATCATTACTAAAATAAACTTACCAAATAAACAAGTGATATTGCAAGACAACGATACGATTCTATATAAACTTAGACAACTTATGATATATACTCCTTTTGTAATTGTCTTTATGTAATTTTTAAATACTTTGATTATGTAATTAATCCTTTATATATATATATATATATATATATATATATATATATATATATATATATATATATATATTAAGAAAAGAGAAAAACCCTGTAAAATCAAATAAAAAGTCAATAGAAAATGTCTGATAAAAGCTCACAGCCAGTGTTAAGAACAGACTTTAGCAACAAATTAGAAGATCAGGTTAAACTCAAAAACATTTTATTTATTTATTTGAATTGTAACTCATTGTCTCATTCGAATCAAGAAGTTGTTTTGTCACTTTTGCTAAGGTTGTTTCATACTCTAGCTAGAGTTAAAAACACTTGATTTGGAAAAAAAATATGAATGAACCTTTTTAAGATTAAAGTTGATTTATTTAATTTAATTTATAGAATACATTTTTAAAACTTACTATAATTTGTAAAACTTAATATATGTATAAATTAATTTAATTTATGAAAAATATCTATTTTACACTATCCCTTCTAATTTTTTGTACAAAATAAATTCGTCCGACTATACACAAAAAGCCATTAAAAAAAAAGAAAAAAAATTAAACCCTAGTCTACCTTAATCTGAAACCAATTGATTTGATTTGACCACTGAAACTCATTGTAGATTCTCAAGAGAACAAATGATTTAACATTTTAAAAATATTTGAAAATTCTCCATCCAAGGAAAGAGTGTTTGTTTATGTGTGTGGCCTTGGGAAGGCTTACCACATTGATGGGTAAGGTTTGGTTAAATTATTAGCATTGGGAAGGCCACAAGGTTTGCAGATATATATATATACATATATGTCACATGTGTGACCACAAAGACCTAAAGTCATATCTTTCCAAGCTGTCCACTTGACAAAGAAGATAAGAAAGTGTCCAATGAACACAATAGGACAAAAACATGTACCACATTTTCACTAACATTGGAGGAAGCTAAGACATCCTTCATCATTGAGCACCATGCCCCTACACATAGTTGCTTCTCATTGGTCATGGCAACATCCTTCCACATGAACATTTTCAACTTTGTGACTCATATAATTCTTTTTTCAAATGGAATGCCATAGGCTCTTGTCTAGATCATTGGTTAGCTTGTTGGACAACAACAACAAGGGTGTACCACAAAGTGAAAGCTACATGTACCCTAATTGGGGTGATCCCCTCATGTGAAGTGAAATGCCACATCATTCTATATCTTCCTATAAATTCTAGTGTGTTTATATTACATCAAATGGAAAACACCACCAATCATACTTGTTTTCCACACCCTTGCTTTGTCATTAAAGTTTACTCCTTTTAAGCCATCTTTCTTTACTTTAAGGTGCCATGTCTCATAAAACTATGAAAGGTAGCTTCAATGAGGAGTTTTGGGTCTTCAAACTTAATTAAAAGATATTGAGTTTTTTTTTTTGGACACATAATTAATCATTCATGTTTTTTGAACTATTTTTTTTAACTACAATGTTAAAATATAAGTGTATCAATTGTATGACATGTTCTACAAAAATGTAACAATCTTTTCCACTTAATTAGGCTATGTGAATGTATAAAACTTTTGTCTATCATAAGCTGAGAAAGCTATTATTAAGTATCAAATAAATATGTAATCTACTATGATAAATGTTTTAAACTTTAAATATCTTAGAAAAAAATATCGTTAGGTCAATTATCATTGGTAAATTGAAAGTTAGAGAGTTTTTCATTTTCACATATGACATCAATATCTTAACTTTAAGTCTATTGAATTGAGATGAAATTATTAAGGTTAATCACTATATTTAAGGTATTATTTACTTTGGAGTTTAAAACTTTTGTCACAATTTTTTTCTTAAACGATACTTGATCCTAACGATAATATCTCAATAAATTCAAAATCGAAATATTAATATTATGTGTATAAGAAAAACTCATTTATCTCTTAATTGTAGAACATGGTATACCTAATAGTTTCACAATTTTAAAGTGAATGTCAAAAATAATTTAAATACATATATAATTTTTAATCTTTAAAAAAAATTGAAAACAAAATTGTGACAAGAATTATAAAGTCCAAGACAAATAATACTTAAAATGCAAAATATTATTTCAATGAAATCGAAACAGTAACTAATATATTTTTTTATTGTTATCTTTATATAAAGTGCTATAGTAAAATGTAGCTTGGATTGATAAAGGTTAAATTTAATTATATTATAAAAAAGGGTAAAAAAATCAAATTCCAATTTTGGTTAACAGATTAAGAACCAAATTATTTTACAAATAATTTAAAGTTCTTTTTTTCCCTTTTGGGTAACATTTTTAACCTACCTATATACGTTGCTCCACTGTTTGTGGGACAAACTTGAATGTATCAATATTTGGTCTCGTAATAATGCTGGACAAATATTAGTTTGCAAAAGTAAAAAAAAAAAAAAAAGTATATATGATTGTGTTGGACAAATTAATGCGTATTTGATAGAGATGCAGAACTGGTTCTCTATTTTAAATTATTGGACATGACTTTTGTAAAAACAGAGGTTTTTAATGGGTTTGGGGTCTATTTTAATTGAAGAGATATGTCCACATTCAAGGTTCATAAAATTTGTGTCACTATTTAATATTATTTATATCAACAAACATTCCTACATGGCTCTTTATATAAAGTTTGTGTTTATTATTTACAATGAAAAAATATTTTAATGTCCTCAACTAAAAATAGTTTTATATTAATGACCTCAACTAAATAATTAAACTGTTTTTTATCAGTAAATTAATGGTGAAGAGATATAACTATATAAAAATGATAATTCACTTATCAAAACAAATTTATAAAATGAAAAAACAAACCATTATATATATATATATATATATATATATATATATATATATATATATATATATATATATATAAACATATATTGTTACTATTATATGGTATAAAATCAATCTAAATTTTTAATGTATATAAAACTCTAAGAATTTTGAAAGGAAGAAAAGTAAAATTTCTAGAAGAAGAGGATTCTACATACGTTATTCTAGACATTCTACATTTATATAAAAGTGATGTAGATGTCATTGGTGTATAAGATAAAGACTTTCAACATTATGTGAGACTTGAATTTTCGAAGATTGTTTTAATAAATAAAGAATGAAATATTTACAAATGGTTATCATTCTCTATTTCATAGGGTTACATTTCTTTATAATTTTTTTCTTTATCTTTTTTAAGTTTAAGTAGTTGAGTAATATATGGGTTTTGTTCATATCTACTCAACAAACATATTTAGTGAACTGTTTAAATAAGACTATTTAAGGTTGTTTAAGGCTCTTTATTATTATTATTATTATTATTATTATTATTATGAAACAGTTTAAATCTATATTTATTTAAGTTATATTTATATATTATAATTAAATTTTAGTAATTTGATATGTTATTTAGGATTTATCTTTCTATTATTATTATTATATTTTTTAAATAAGTATTATTATAATAGGAATATATATCTACAACTCAGGTTAATCTTATAAATATAACAAGGATTAAATATGTTTTTGTCCCTTAACTTTCATTGAAAATTAAAATTAGTTTTTCTTTAAAACGTTTGACCAATTTAGTCCTCAAACTTTATAAATGTATGAATTTAGTTCTTTTAACTAAATTTTGTTAACTTTATTTGAAGTTTCAAACACATTTCTCAATTAACATTAAAGCAAAAATATATCAAACGGCATAAACAACTCAAATACTATCATGAAATACACTTAAAACATCTAATAAACCTAACAAAATTTAGCTAAAAGAACTAAATTCATACATTTCTAAAATTTGGAGACTAAATTAGGCCAAAGTTTGAAAGAAGGACTAATTCCAATTTTCACTAAAAATTAAAGCACCAAAAATATATTTAACCCATATAACAATAACTTTCAAAAAGGAATACACTCACTTCATACTTAATACTTAATAATTATTAATAGAACCTAATTCTCTTATTATTATCAAAGAATTTTTGCAGGTAAGTCTTTTTATCTATACATGCCCGTTGATTAAAACTTAAATATTTTATAAGAGTAATACGAGTTTTTTCCTATTGTAGACCTATATTGAAATTAAATTTTCTTAGTAGAGTTGGCCAATGTTTATCTCTGCAAATAGACCTTTTTACTTGAGAATTCGTTTTGAAGACAATCGAAATTAAAAGTGAATTTATGTTTGTTATGATAAATTGACGGCCAAATTTAAAACGGGTTTTTAAGATTTTTTTTTTAAATATAGGTTATTATTTTGAAAAAAGTTGTAGAAATAGAAATAGAAAAGTATAAAAAATAAATTTATGGTAATTTTAGTTTAGTTGTAAAAATGTATTTTATTTATAGAAAATATTAAGATAAAATTTAGAAATATAGTAAAATATATAATTTTTAATAAAAAATGATAAAAAATTTAAATAAGAAACTAGGTAAAAAAAATTAAAAATTTTATTTCAAAAAACATAAAAGTAGAAAATTAAAATATATAGCAAAATGTATAATTTTTTAATTGAAACTTATAAAAAATTTAAAATGTACAAGGTGGTTGGTTATTAACTATTATTTTGTTTTTATTATATTTTTTTCAGTAGCATTGTTCCACTTATTACTAGAGAGATAGCGAATTGTGCATGATAATTATTAATTATCCAGACAGCACACATTGCACATCAGGTGCCAAAAAATTAGTTGGAATTTGGTTATCGAGAGGTCGAATTTTGAATTGGTTTTTTTAATTTATTTTATTTTCGAATTTTTTTAAGAAAAAATGAAAAAGGTAAAAAAAGCAAAGTTTATATGTATATAAGATGATATAATATTTATATTTATGGTTGGATTTTGTAATATTAAATTGTTGGAATGTTTTTTTTTAATTATTAAAGAATAGCAGATGGAGAAATATATTTAAGAAATGGAAAATGTGGAAGTGTAATGTAATTTACTAATATGAATTTAAATTGTTGTAATTTATTAAGATAATAATTTATTGAATATATAGATTATTAAAATTATAGTTTAAAAAATGAAAAAAAAAATAATACAGAGAAAAATTGTTGTTTGATAAAAAAAAACTATTAATTTGAATTGATTTAGGATAATTGATTTCAATTAAGTTGACAAATGTATATTTATATGGTTAAAGAATAATTTGTACTGAAATAACTTGAATATATATTTTAAAAGTTCTATACCTTTTTTCAAATGTGTGTGTGTGTATATTCTGAATATACGTTTTTTTTCAAAATTCTATACCTCTTATATTTTAAAAGTTTTATAAATTTCTATTAAAAAATCATGCATTTTTCTATATGCTTTAATTTTCTATTTTTATATATTTTTAAAAAAAATACCCAATCTCTTATTTAAAAATTCTATTAAAAAATATATATTTTACTATATTTTTAAATTTTCTATAAATAAAATATCTTTAAAAATAAACTAAAAATACCTTAAATCTATTTTCTACATATTGACATTTCTAATTCTATAATTTATTTCAAAATAATAATTTATATTAAAATAAAAAGGCTTAAAAACCGGCTTAGAATTTGGCTCCCCATCGATTAGCCGATTTCTAACAGGCAATTTATCATAACAAACATAAATTCACTTTCAATTTCGATTGTCTTGCAAAACAAATTTTTACCATAGTAAGAAAAAAAGGTCTAGTTGCGAAAATAAATATTGACCAAGTCTAATTAAAGAATTTAATTTCAATATAGGTCTACTGAAGGAAAATTTTCGAGTAATAAACTATTTGTTTAATTTCTTATCTTCTAAAATTTTATCTACAAACATCAAATAAAAAAATGTTTCAAGTAATTTATATTTTAAAATTTATTCAAATAAGTTATCCATAAAAAACATAATTTATTTCTTTCAAGAGTGTATTATGATTCACTTTTAAGACAATATAATGAAATACTAAATTCTTGCTTTAAACATACAAAATCATCAAAACTTACAAAATATATTTTATAATAACAAAAAAGTCTTTAAATGAATTATAGATTCTTATGTTTATGATTTTCGTCAAAAATATTTACTTTTTCTCATACCAATTTTATGAAATGTATATAATCCTTATGTGACTGAAATAAAACATGAAGCAATCAGAAATATGGATGACTTAGAACAACTTCTTTGTTCACATAAATATGACCCCTACGTCCTTGGACACTTGGAATCTCTTGTAAGAAGTTGGCATTATCATGACGAATCATCATATTCACTATCTATTAACCAATGCAATTCGTGGGTCTATTTATGGAACTAATCATGTCAATAACTAGTTTATATTTGAAATGTAGTTTTCTACTTTGAAAAAGAATTACGATTTATTTAAAGATCTAGAAAATAGTTTAAGAATAACAATATTTTAATTATGATATGCGACTTTTTTATTTATAAATTTTTTAACTATATATAAGTAATTTTTTTATTAATTGAATTTTATTTTATAATAATTACTATTTTTTTTGGAAAAATTTTCTAAAATCTTTCTTTGTCTTCTCTTTAGATATTTGATTTCATCATTTATTTATTTGAATATCATAGTGCGTTAAGGTTCACAATCCTATTTGATTATAATCTTGAACAGAATAAGTTCCTCTTTTATTTTTTTATCTTTTAAAAAATGTTACATGTGGGGGGTTTTGGACTTGTATATGGTGTTTAAGGGCAATTTTTGTTTAGTTATGATTGTTCTGATGTATTCTAATAATTGATCATAGTTTTCTATGAGTAAGTAGAATAATCTGTGTAAGGTAGAGACAATGGGGAACATCTTTTGAGTTTAGGAGTGTATATAAAGGTAAGAGAAATTAGTAGTAATTTTATACTTGTTAATATCTGTTTTAACTTGTGTATTGGTTTCAATTGAGATGTGTGATTGTTTGATTGTGATTTTGTATGTTAAATGTTGAATTATATTGGTAAATTGTTTGAGTATAATAATGAGATTGAATTGTGTTTTTACTGCTTGGACCATTGTTTTTGGGTTGATTTAGTATTGTTTTCTGTAAGACTAAAATGATTTGTCTAGGATTGTTCAATTTGATATATCATATGTTTATTTTGAACTAAAATAAGGTATTTTAAACTAAGAAGGAACTAAAGTTGCATAGATGGTCAAGTTGAACAACTTACTCAAGTCAAATTGAGAGTTAAAACTTTGATACAATGTTGGGTAGTATCACAAAACCGATGGGCACATTCCCAAGACTCAAGTTAGTGAGCTCTAATGGTTCAGAATGTTGGGCAGAACTCTGGGACCATTAGTGCTCACCTCACAATGAATTCTAGAGAGGCGGTGAGCACTATGGGATTGGGTGCCAAGTGTAAGGCACTGGGTGTCACCCTGTTTTGTGTTATGAATTCTAGAAAATAAATAATAAATTATTAACATATAATTTGAAATAAATAATAAGTGATTTATGTTATGAGATGAGTTTGAATTTAAGTAAATAAATATGTATGACATGGTGTGATGATTTAAAATTATATGAGAAGGTGATGAATGAGTTATGTGTGATATGTTGTTCTTTGATTATTTTTTTGTGATTGTGTATACCAATTTGATAATGTTTAATGAGAATTAAGATAAATGTAGTCTTTATGATTATGTAAAAAAATGTATGGATTCAAAAGATATGTATACTTTGTTATTGTGGTGTTTCTAAAGAGAAAGACTGCATTGAGTAATTTAGTGTTATGCACTTATTAGAAATACTGGCGAAAAATCATTCTAAACTCTACTAGACTTATAAATTCATGTAGAGTATTATAGTTTGTCTAAGTGGTGAGAGATGTAAAAGATTTTTACGACGAAATATGGGATGTGACATCTTTTTTGACGAAACCATATGTTAAACTTATCATGTGTCAATTGAGACTATAATGTTTGGTGTAACTGATCTTCTTGATACTTTGTTCTATAATTTCATGACACAAGTCCATGACTTCTATTATCCACTGCATAAATACATATATTAAGTATATTGCTTGTATCATAAATGTTGCTTGTATTGTTTATAGAGAAAATTGGCTATTTTGATTGTAAGTTAATAAAGATTATTTATCTTTTCTTTTCTGTGTGTATTGTGGTTTATCTATATGCAATAATTGTATATTTTATATGGATAGAAAATAATGTAGATAAGGTACTCAACACTAAGATAAAAAGGAATGGTGGTATGAATAAAAGTAGACTACATCCGTATAATTTCATTTATGTTTTACATATTTTCTCTAAAATTCAAATACATTTATGTTTATGAAAATTTTATTAAGTAACTTATCAAAAATTTTGTAACATGCTAGTTGTACTTGATATCAAATTTGAAATACTTTGAATTAGTGAAGTGATTATAGTAATTCGAGATATTACAATTTAAGTATAATTTAGTTAAGTATAATTTAGTTAAGACTGTTTAAATGGATGAATTTAGTTCTTAATAAATTTTATTGAAGATTTGTATTTGATAGATTTTTTTTTTTACTTTTTTTTTAAGTTGAGTTGTCTGAATTTATAAAAAAGAAATACTAAAATATGTTTTGTAATTTCAAATTCAAAATCAGTGTATTTATATCTTCACATATATGATTTTTTATTATTATTATGAGTTAGAAAAATAGATGGTTTTTGATTCATCTCACTAGTGCAGAACGGGCTATAGACGTCCGTTCTCTGGGCCTTTTGACGTCCGATCTCCAACGGACGTCTATGCGGGTGACGTCTATGTAGACGTCCGTTGTACCAGGTCGGACGTTTATATAAACGTTCGTTGTGTCAGGCCGGACGTCTATATAAACGTCTGCTATTTTAGGCCGGACGTTTATATAGACGTCCGGCGCCTCGACCCTTGACGTCTACTTGGCTGTATTGTTAGTGGTAGGGGCTGGGGGGTTGGACGTCCGTTTGTGCACTGCCGGAACGGCCTAAGAATTTAGCCCAAAAACAGTCAAAGGGAGGGAAATCGAGGAGGGAACGGCATAAAACGTAGCCCAAAAACAGTCAAAGAATCCGCCCACGAACACGCAAGAGACTGCAAAAAAACGTACCGAAAACGATTTTTAATCGGTTCAAATCAAAGGTATTTCTTCACAGAGCAATGTAATCGGATTGAAAGTTAATTTAAACGGTCCAAAAAAGAGAAAACGCACCTAGAAAATCAATGGAGCAAACAGCGTTCGCGGGGGGAAGACGAGCGTAACTGCTCGCGGGTTCGCGTTTACAATATTAATACTGTTATAGACGTCCGCGCCCTCCCAGGACGGACGTTCAAGTGGCTGACATGGGGAGTTGAAACGTTCAGTGTTCAGCCTAGTGAACGTCCGCCCCCCTCCCACGGACGTCTATAATAATATAAACGTCCGCGCCCCCCAGGATAGACGTTCAAGTGGCTGACACATGGGGAGTTGAAACGTTCAGTGTTCAGCCTAGTGAACGTCCGCCCCCCTCCCACGGACGTCTATAATAATATAAATGTTCGCGCCCTCCCAGGACGGACGTTCAAGTGGCTGACACATGGGGAGTTGAAACGTTCAGTGTTTAGCCTAGTGAACGTCCGTCCCCCTCCCACGGACGTCTATAATAATATAAACGTCCGCGCCCCCCAGGACAGACGTTCAAGTGGCTGACACATGGGGAGTTGAAACGTTCAGTGTTCAGCCTAGTGAACGTCCGCCCCCCTCCCACGGACGTCTATAATACTATAAACGTCCGCGCCCTCCCAGGACGGACGTTCAAGTGGCTGACACATGGGGAGTTGAAACGTTCAGTGTTCAGCCTAGTGAACGTCCGCCCCCCTCCCACGGACGTCTATAATATTATAAACGTCCGCGCCCTCCCAGGATGGACGTCTATAATATTATAAACGTCCGCGCCCTCCCAGGACGGACGTTCAAGTGGCTGACACATGGGGAGTTGAAACGTTCAGTGTTCAGCCTACTAGACGTCCGTCCCCCCAGACGGACGTTCATAATATTATAAACGTCCGTCTCGCCCCAGGACGGACGTTCTAAGGGCTGGCCATGGGGACTGAAACGTTCACTTGTTCAGCCTACTAGACGTCCGTCCCCCCCAGACGGACGTTCATAATATTATAAACGTCCGTCTCGCCCCAGAACGGACGTTTAAGGGCTAACATGGGGAGCCTAGTAGACGTCCGTCCCCCTCCCACGGACGTCTATAATATTATAAACGTCCAGCTCGACCAAGGACGGACGTCTCGAGTTTCACTTATTTACGAATATGCCATCGGTCAATTATATACGTTGGGGCTTTTGTAGACGGACGTCTATGAGGGGACGTTAAAAGCCAATTCTGCACTAGTGTCTGCAAAACACCATCCCAGTGGATTAAAATATAAGTGTACTAGTGTAACCTATAGTAAATAAGTATTAGACGAGGGAGTGTCAAAATTTGATAAATAATGATAATGATGTTCTAAGTTAACTTTTAAAGTTATAATTGAAAATTCAATAGCTTTATTTTTTATTTATTTAAAAATATTATTTCTCTAAAATTAAATCTTCTTATTACACAAAGCATTGATAAAATTAAACATTTGAATGAAACAACTAAAAACTGAAGGACTTAGTTTGAATACAGACTAAAGTTACAATGTTTCCTTTTGACTGAAAGTTATAATACAATGTCCAATAATTTCAGAAACCAAACCAATAATATACATTTCTTCAAGCAATAATAATTATGTATTTAATTATAATTAAATGATTTAAAGGAGTACTCTTTGCTATTTAATGCATTTGACCTTTATATTTGAAATTATTACAGAATTGATTATTTTAATGAATAGTTTTCGCAATGTGTTTAGTTTCAGCGTTGTTCAACAATTTTTTATTCTATTTTTAAGTTAACATTTCTTTTATTTCTTTTTTTGTTAAAAGCAATTATTTAGAACTTTCTCTAACTAAAACGTTTTATATTTAAAGCGATATAATTCATTTAATAGAAAATTTGACATGTAGCACTTTTAATTTATTTTTTTCATTTTACAAATTTTTACATGAGAAATATATATATATATATATATATATATATATATATATATTACAAATCAAGTTAGAAGTAAAAAAAAATTACCATCGTTGAATATGTAAAAGAAAAAACTAAAAAATAAATAAAAAAATCAAAAATAAATAAATAAATGAAAAAATGCGATGTAACATCCCAAAATACAGATAAACTATATGATAGAATATTTACATTTAATAATAATTCAGATCAGTCTTAAAATTAAAAAGGGCGTGCGGTTATGGCCGAACGGCCTTACATAAAGAGTTACAATTAAACTATACAGCAGTACAAGTCCGACCGAACGGTTTACAAAAGGAACTACCGAACGCTCGAACAAAACATCAAAAGGGGAGGTGATCGAACGACCACCTTGCTATACTAAACTACTGACCGAACGTTCTATTGTTCGGTCTTTACTTCTACTTCTACCAAATTTTCTTCTTCCAGCGTCTCTTCCAGCAGCTCGTCTCCTTCTGCTCACATCCACTTGCAACGACAAGGACGGACGTACAAAACAGACAACACAGGAAATGCAGGGTAAGCTTATGTAATTTAATTCATGCATATCGTACATTTCACAAAATCATTCAAACAAAATACATCAGAGTTCGTTCACACAAGCCTAATATACTAGATTGACCGTCCGGACTGTATGAAATCTGTGTAGCTACGACGTTCGTGCACCCGGGTGATGTAGTAACTGGAACACTCTCATCAGCTGCCACCCGAGGTTAGTCCTATCTGTCCAAAGTACCCCTAAGGACTAGGACCTCCTGTCGTTCCCACACATGACCTACCCTCCTCTACGTGAGGACGAGTACTCACGGAACATCAGGATGAACCGACAGCTTAGCATTACCACAGTCATACTTTACAAATTCCAATATTCATACATGAGTCGTTCCTCCCCGGAACGCTCGTCCATAATCAACAACATTTCCATATTACATTTTCTTCATCTTTTATTAATAAACATCTCATTTAATCACCTCTTACAAAGTTTCATGAGGATTCCAAATAACGAACGTTCAACCCGAACTCAAAACTAGGCCGAACACATAGAGCGAGACAGAGAGATCTTCAAATTTGAGAATGGAATAAGACCAAAGGTTGACATCGGTTTTAAGAAAGATAGCGAACACAATAATATATTCCCAGAAACGCATATGAACGAACGTCGATTTCAACACTGAACCAATTAGATGAACCGACTCTTGAAAACTCCATTTGAACATTAAAAGACCATACCAAGAACGAGGACTCCAGAGTGAAATATACTTTTACCAATATATGTTTTTAATTCTTGCAAAATTGGTGATTTTTTTTTTCAATTTTTCATTTCTATAAAATTTGAAACAATTTTTTATTCCTTTTAGAATAGCTGAATTTTGATATTATTTTTTATAAAATACAAATGTTTTATTTTCAATCTTTAAAATTTTCTAATCACTATTTATAATTTTTTTATATTTATTTAAAATAGATAAATAACATTTATTTTATAGATATTAAAATTTAGGTATCACAAAATAACATTGTATTATAACAATAGATATTTTATTTTAACACATGAATTGTTAAGTACTATTACTAAGATAATATTAACATAAAAAATAAAAATTTGCAAATTAAAAACAATTTTTTAAAGATTTATTATTCATACAAACAATTTTAATTGAGTTTCTAAATGTTTAATTTTTATATATTTTTTAATTAGCCGTTTTTGATTAATCTTTCCCAAATAAGTAACTTCTATTATTTTTATTAAACTTTGTATTAAATATATAGATCTAATTTGGAATTTCCTTTTATTGAATATTTTTCTTTCTAATTCGTTAATTCGTTATCTAGTGCACTTTAACAAAAATATTTCTTAAAATAATAATAAAACATTTCTATTTATGACAGCTTTGACCACAATTAATTCAAGTCATAAACAGTAGCAGCAGCAGTAGTACTCGTACTCGTTTCCAAAACGCTTCCGTTTTATATATATTCTTTTTTCTTTAAATACAATGTCGTTTCCCATTGTTGTGTTGAAAAATTAATTCCATAACCAACCACTCTCTCTCACTGTCTCCCTCTCTTTCTATCTATATCTAACAAAACGCCAACTCCATAACCAAAACGACACTCTCTCTCTCATATATACTTCAAACTTCATACACATAGAAAACTCCTTCTCCTTCTTCCGTGAACCTGTAACTGTTTTCCGCACTCTCAGATCTTCGCGCCGAACCTTTTCCAGTTCGATTCGCGTTCTTCGGATTTTCGCCAGAATGAGAGATTCAAGGTTATAGATTAAGATGCTACAGTATCAGTAACGGTAGCTTTTCGGAAAAGAAGAACACAACAATGGAGGATAGAGGAAGCTCATTCGTTGCTGTGAGGAGAATTCCTCAAGGAGAAACCTGCCATTCAAATTCTGGTAAATTTCAGAACAAAATGAAAAATAGAAAAACGAAAATGCTTCGAAGTTTCTCGTTTATTTTTTGTTTTTTTTTTCCGTTAATTTCGCTCTCTCTATGTATATTTGAAAGTTTTTTTTTTCATTGTTCTCTTATTATAGGTTTAGTTTTTGTACTTGTACTTTGTATTGTGTTGTGTTGCACCTCCTCTTTCCTTTTGCTTTTTTTTTCTCTTTCTCTCTCTTACTCTTTTCTGCAAAAATATAATATATATATATATATATATATATATATATATATATATATATATATTATTAAATTACCGTTAATTATTATAATAATAATAATTACTATTATTACTATCGAATATATGGGCCGGGATCGGGATCGAACCGTTTAGGATAGACCGAATCAAAACGCGAGTTGCGTGATGTTTGCTGCTATTCTTAATTGCATTGGTGGGATGCCGAATTCATTTTGTTAAATTATTTATTATTTTATTATTATTATTTTGTGTTTTGTTTTCAGAAAAAGAACTTGTATAACTGTTGCAGTTAGAATTATGCAAATTCAGATGTTAGTTTGTGAGGCTTGGTTGTTCCACTAGATCTAGCGTTCGTGAAATTGGGTTTTGTTCGTATTGTGTATTGGAAAATGCAGTTCACGTGCTGTGTTTGAAGCTGGTTCCAATAGTTATGATTCAGAATAAAGCAGTGCGGAGATCTCCTATGATTAAGCGCTGCTGCGTTGGCTCTTTTTCATTATTATTGTTATTGTTAATGTGTGTTTCTCTGTTTAAGGGACGATGTGGCATGTGGGTCCACATCCAGGTATAGACTTAGTTTCTGGATTGACCCTGTGGGGAACACAGAAACTACTTGTTAAATGTTATGAAGGCATTTAGGATTGAATAAAACTCAGTTATGATGAAATTCTTACTCTATAGGAAAAGAAAATAAGAAATTGAAATGAATTAAGGTGCTTCTACAAGTTCACCAGCTTATCCATTAGTTCATTTATAAAGAAACTCTTTCATTTGGCTTCCCTGGATGTTGATTTTAATTTATAGAAAAAGTTTAATTCATTCCATCTTATTTTTCTTCTGTTCCATTGGTGCTTGTTGAGAAGTTTATCCAAATAGAGCTTTTTGGTGTTTATTGTATAAGCGCTTATGTGTAAGTGGCTTCTACAATTGGTCAATGAATAGAATTTAACTGCTTTTAGGTTGTTTGATGTCTTGATAAGCTTATCTTGAAGATCTTGTTGAAATAAGCTGACAACAATTTTATAGATAAGCATCAGAAATCATTATCAGAATCTTTGTAACACTTTTATAAGTACTTGTGTCATAAAATAAGCCTAAATTAGTTGTAAATAAAGTTTTATTGAGCTCCCCCTAAAGATTGAATGGCAGATTGTGTCTCTTTTTCCCGGCTATTGAAATTTCTGTACAGACCATAAGGGACTGTAGTTTGGGGAGATTGCAATGTTGGTTTTTTCACAATTTTGTATTGCTTTGTATTTTAAGGCTTTCCAGTTACGTTTATGAGGATTTGATTACAATAAATTGTAAATTCGGAAAGCTAAAAGAATGTTGCCACTTTCTGTGTTGTTTGAAGCACTGCTTGTTGATCCATTTACTTAGGATGAAATATGTAACATAAGATAAATTTGGGTAGAATGTTCGTTGATGGCAGTTTTTTTTGTTGCAGCTGAGGTTGTGGCAGGATCAGCAGCATGGCTTGGTCGAGGTCTGTCTTGTGTCTGTGTACAAAGAAGAGATAGTGATGCTTCTAACTCTTTCGATTTAACCCTCGCCCAGGTACTTTTTTTATATCAGTAGCAGCACTTAGTTTCTTGTTCAATTATCTCTGTTAGCAGTGTAAAGATACTACAATTTTTGTATAGAATAAATAAATAAATTAGCATATTATACATGGTGTGCAATATAAACATTTTACGATTTAGGTTTGTGCTGAATGATGTCTTACCAAATAATAAACATACTGTTAAATTGTATTTCTGGTTACGTGTTTCTTTTTTATTTGTTTGTATGTTTGTCATCCATATATTTTGTATGGTTTGGGAGTGCGAGGAAATTAAATCGTGACTGCCAATAGCTTGTCAGTTGTTGTGTATAGTGGTACCAAGAAACTCGAACTCCCTCTACCATATGAATTTTTGGATCACTTTCTTATTTTTCTGTTAAATATTGTTGTTGTTTATAATTATACAACATGGTGTTGAATTTCCAATTCTCAGGAGGAATGCTTACAGAGGCTACAGAGACGTATAGATGTTCCCTATGATAGTTCTATTATTGAGCACCAGGTACCTTTGATATTATTACTTTTTAAGTCTGTGAGCAATTGTGGCAACCATTACGATGTACACTTCAATCTGTGTACTCAGTTCTATCTGCTGTCGTTGGCTTATTGCTGTACGTGAAATCTTCAATGTCTTAATAGTGAAATTTACATATTTAGGATGCCCTCAGGGCTTTGTGGAATGCTGCATTTCCTGAAGAAGAGCTTCATGGCTTGATATCTGAGCAGTGGAAGGAAATGGGCTGGCAAGGGAAAGATCCATCAACAGATTTTAGGTACCTATTGTCCTCGTGTTCTTCACTACTGAGCTCTTTCCAGCTAATATTGTTAATGACTTCCTCTATATATTTGGCAGGGGTGGTGGTTTTATATCGTTGGAAAATTTTCTTTACTTTGCTAGGAATTTCCCGGTACGATATCTTTATGGGCTTTTCACTCTTATATGATTTGATAGATTACTTTTGTTGACCAAAATTAAAGTTTAGAATGGAAAGCATGATGAAAGAGAGCTCATCGTTAAGTAACATGGACATTGTATTAGTATTTGTATTTCTTTCAAGAGAATGGGCCTTTAGTTATTAGTTTCTAATATTGAAAGGGACTTCTGTAGAGATATAATGTTATTGTTGGGTATTGGTTTTTGAACAATGGGTATTTCTCACTCTGTAACGATTTCAGATGAAGTATGAATTCGTGTGTTTGAACTTTTTCCATGATAGAAGAATTGTGGCCATATATATTGTGTACGGTTTGTGTTTGCCATATATTGCATATTCTCTTGCTTTCTTTGAGATAAAGGTTCAGTAGCAAGTGAGATTGCAATATAAAGGGGAACTATGTTTCAATTAATTGATTTCTTTTTTTGCCTTTGTCTTTGTTTTAAAATTACACGTAAAGGAAGCTTTGATGACTCCGAAAGTAAACATATTTAATCCTATTTATTGCTTTAGGCCTTCCACAATCAACAATGATATGTGGACACTTCAACCTCTTATTTATTTTTCTCTCTTGCATCTTGTCATATCATAATACCTTTCTCATTATTACTTCTCTCCCTTCTTTGTCATTCTCTCTCAAGTTGTAGACTAGCTTTTGGTGTCCACAACATTATTGTTCCATAATTTACTATTGTAGCTAATCTAAAAGTTACTTTGTACATTTTCCTGTGAGACCCTCGGTACCGTATTAGTTTATCTTTGTAATTAATGTTGTTTTGGTCCCCGATAACTACACAAGTTTTTCTTAAATCTAATAACTTGTATCCATTCATTTTCTTTATCTTATCCTTTTATTTTTGTAGAAATCCTTCCAGGATCTTTTACGAAAGCAGGAAGGAGATCGATCAGTGTGGGAATATCCATTTGCAGTTGCTGGTGTTAATATCACTTACATGCTGATACAAATGCTGGATCTTGAAGCGGGTTTGTTACTTCTGTTGTTCTGATTTTTTTGTTTGCCGTTATAACTTCTTTGTTGTGTTGTTGTCACGTCTAAAATGAAGAACTGGGTCACGTCAAAAATCAAGTTCATTGAATACCCATGATAAAAGTCTACTTAATATTTAAGTGCTCTTTCAATTTGTATATGGACATTTTACTTTTGCATAAAGCCGTATAACAAAGGTCACCTGTTATTACTATCTGAGTCATTGATGGTACCATATTTTGATACATTGAATCAGTATGTGGATCAGAAGCATCTAATAATATGCTTTGCCTTTACAGTCAAGCCACGCAACCTGGTTGGAGCAACTTTTTTAAAATTCCTTGCAGGTAGCCGAACTCTCCCTTTTCAATTCTTTATTTTCGTCTTGTTGAATTTGGAAGAGGATCAGGGAGGGTTGAAATTCTAGTTAAATTGAAAAGGGATTATTTATTTATAGCTTTTACTTGCAAGTTGGAGCCTTCATTTTATGTTAAGCTTGCTGTTTGAGTAACTAAATTCATTCCTGTTTGTCTGACAGAAAATGAGTCAGCTTTTGATCTTCTCTACTGCATAACTTTCAAGCTAATGGATCATCAATGGCTTTCTATGCGGGCCTCATACATGGATTTTAATGTACGTATTCTATGACCTCAGCTTAATGTAGAAAATTTGTGGCACAGATAATTTTTTTCTTGTGTAGAAGTTTGATGAGAACAGAAAATTAGTAAAACTTCTCCATCTTTCAAAATAATTGAAAGATATCCTGGAACTGAAAAAACTAGTTTGAATATTTTTATGCGACGAGGAAATGCTCTGCATGAGCACTTCACTGAGTAACTGGCATGATCCTTTATGACTAAAATATATTTTTGGTTATTCATGTTTTTACTAAAATTCATATTGATCTTTTGTCTTCTAAAATACAAACGTTGGTAATTTTTCACTTAAATTTTGGTCCTTTTGTCTCTTAAATTCTGACAGGTAGTGATGAAAGCAACACGACGTCAACTAGAGAAAGAGATTCTGGTTGAAGACATAACGCGGCTTGAAGATTTACCCTCTTACAAATTACTCTCCCGATAGTATCAGTCTCCTATTTTTGGCCATGAGGCTTTTGTATATCATTCCATGCTCCTATCTTAATTTCCACTCCTCTTCTTAATTCAGCAATTTTAAGGACATTTCAGCGAGAATGAGCTATATAACATGTAAAACTGATGTCATGAGCTTAATTCCTTATACGTGATCTCAACAAGGTTTGAGATTCAGCAGTTAAGTTGAAAGATGATATTTGTTGCCTGAAATGTAGGTTTGCTTGCTATATTGGACACTTTTGATTTGTGATTTGTCACACTTTACCTATATATTTCCTTGCAGTATTAACGGGTAAATGCAGCTTGAGGTAATGTGTTTCAGAAACCCTTATTTCATTTTTATGACCTTGATTAATACACTCCATATTTGTTTGTCATAGAACCAATGCTGCATTTAATATATCTTCCAGAAACTCCTAGACATCAACTTTCAGTTTCATAGTTCTGTTCATCGGTCATTTTTTAAATAATAGCACATTTTCAAGGATAAATTGCACTCAACAATCAGTTACCATTAATATAATATGGAAGTATGATAATTCTTCCCATTATACAACTACCGTTGCATAGAAATTTAACAATGTTTCTAAATTTTAAGTTATTGTTCAGACTCGATAAAAACTATACTCTTTTTTGGGTTATGATCGCAAATACCTTTTTTATAAATTGTGATCATTGTAGTAACAAATTAATGAAAAATTACCAATATCGTTATTTATCAACATTCTACTCTATTATATAAAGCATTTTATAATTTTTGGTTAATATATCTAATATTGTATCTATCTTAAATATACAGAAATTGTCGTGTATCAGTGTCCTATTAAGTATACGTCTTTCATAGGAAAAAATATTACATGGCATTATCATATAAGGATGATAATTAATAAGGATATCAATTATAACTAAACTTTAATAAATTTTGTAATTATAACGTGTTCCCTCCAATTTGAACAAAAAGAGAGGAAATAATATAAAAGAAAGTACTATAATCGTGTAAAAAGACAATCATTCATATATTGCTGTTTTCTTTCCTTGGTCACTGTTTGCTTTAATTTATAATCATTCTTTTATATTTTTTTTATCATGAAAAAATTTAAATGTATTTTTCAAAATATATTTCACTTAAAAAATTAACTTTTAAACTTCATTCTTAGTTAGAGGTATTTAGGTTATTTATACATCTACTTTTGTATGTACTTTATTCAGTTAATCTACAAAAAAAAAAATCATTTCTACTTTTCTCTTACTTTTTTATGGTTTTATTTCACTTTACTGGATGAACTAAGCAATAACTTTGATCTTGTCCTTAATTTAAAAAAGAAAAAATCATTCGCAGTAATCAGCACATGAAAAAAAACATTCACAACTTACTCATGTTACTTATCGAAGTTATAACAATGTTAAATTGCATTGAATTAATATCATTTTGTTTTAGCTTACGTGCATATATGAGGGGGGAAAAACTAAACTAAATCTTCTACAAAATTAGTTTGCACGTAAATTAAATAAATTAATTTTCCCAATACTTCCGATTTATGATAAATAGTTTTTTCCTTCTATAAATGCTTTTAAAAATGTCATGTATTAAGATCATGCCGACTTAGCAAAGCAACTTAACAAAATACAGTAGCGATTTGAATAAAAAACATTAGATATTAGTAAAATTGAGAATCGTTAAGTGGGATGGGGGAAAAGTCGTAGTTAATAGTTAATAAATTTAATTATATAAAATTTGAGCAATTATAACATATGATTTCTTAAAGGACGAAAGCATACTTTCAAAATAATTAAAAATGTTATCTGATCATATCTGGTCTTAGCATACATAATTGTACGTGAGTGATTTTGAAAGGCACACGAAGGTTCCTTCTATGATGATCATAGTGATAATAAGACAAGAATATTATTGAAGCTTTTGTTATTGAGTGTTTTGATATTCTGTCTCAAACCCTTTTTCATTTTACTTTTCCCCTAACATTAACAAGGGTGCCTACCAATATTTGTTGTGGCCACATGCTATGATTTAGAGCAGAATTCTTACCCACTCATAATTATTATTAAATCTGTCCCGTTTTGTTAGCTTTAATAAAATATTGCTAACAAAACTATTATTGTACAAATTTTTATCTATTATTGTAGTTATTATTGTTTTGAAAGAAATCAGAGTTTTAAGCGATTTATAAAACTCCTTCCAAGCTTTAAATTACCATTCCAAGCAAATTATTTAAACTAAATTTGAATGAGATAACGTGTGCATAGAAGATTCAAACTAAACAGCATTGCACCATCTCAAGCAAAAACATACAAACGATAAGCAAAAGCAAAACTAGTTTGAAATTTTGATTTATCAGACTGTGAGCATGTTTCAACAGACATAGCATAAGCAGAGACTTGAGATACAAAACCAAGGTACCAAACTCTAACAAAAGCCCAGAAATGGACCGAAACAGAACATGTAGATTAGATAATCTGGATCATCCTAAGGCAAGCAACTTCAAGATCAACTTGAAGCATATGGTTTACTCATAGATCCAAGAGTGTTGGGAGCTTTGCCAGTTAACAGAGCCATCAGGGAACCACAATGCAATTTCCTTGCGAGCACTCTCAACTGAATCACTTCCATGGATAACATTCCTACACAAGAACAACTTCATCAGAAAAAGTATCAAACTTCCCTCAAATTAACCAATTCAATCAATTAATAAAAAAGAGAAACACCATTCACTGAAATTCATTGGAAATCACAACCCATTTGAAAAGGTCAAAAATTTACTTCAAATTGATCAAAAACTTAATAAAATGTAGATATGTACATAAACTACAGAAAGAAAAAAGCCATGTTGACAAACATTGACTTAAATACCAACAATTTTGATTTTGATTTTGATGAATACAATGACATACATATACAGAACATGGATTTATTGGGTTCCCCTCCCTTCATTTTTATTCTTTTCATGTCTTATCATCTACCTTGATAATTGAAGATGTTATGGAACACATTGCAACATTCACATTAAGAGAAAATAAATAAATTTTAGGGCACTTTTTGTCTCTAAAACACAAGGCTTCTGGACACCAACATCTCTAAAACACAAAAAAAAAAAATTGAATATCAAACAACAAAAAGATAACCTAATATCAACATAACTAAATTAGAAACATGAACAATGGAAACACATTTGGTTGCAGCATGAAAAAAAAACTAAATTGTGAAGAAAACAAATTTATACCTTCCAATGTCAATAGCATAGTCACCACGGATAGTTCCAGGCTCAGATTGAGCTGGGTTAGTGGCCCCAATAATCTTTCGGCCAGTAACCACAACATTTTTACCCTCCCAAATCATGGCAACAACAGGGCCAGAGATAATGTAATCCACCAATCCACTGAAGAAAGGCTTGGCAGATAAATCAGCATAGTGCTTTTCAGCAAAAGCACGCTCCACGCTAATAAGTTTCAAACCTGATACCAAATCACATTAAAACAACCGTTTGTTAATAACAATTTCAAAACTAATAAACTTGATCATAACTCATACTAAGCACAAGATCTTGGTGTTCGAATATGAGGTCCAAGCAGATAAAAATTCACAAAATACATGAACTTTAGCTTTAATCTAGATCAGAAACAAAACAATAGGTTCTGATCTTAAATCACAACAAAAATTCAGTATGCTATTGAGCAGTTAACAAAAAATTACCTTTCAAGTAAAAACCTTTCTTCTCAAATCTGGCAATGATCTCACCAACCTGAAACAGAATCACTTATCAGTCAAATAAATCATATGCATGATCCTTCAAATTCAGAACATCAACGTTTAAAAACGAATTACCGACACAGAAAATCATTCCTAAAACAACCATCGTCCCATTTTAAGGAAATCCATATAAAGCAAACAAATCTTCTAAACCCTCCAATTTCCCAAGACACAAAAACAAATCCTTAACAAGGTTATCAACTCATTCTCTGAAAAGTCATAAACATCAAACCCACTTTCTCTAAACTTCACATAACCAAAAAACAAATCACTAACACAGTCGTCGACCTTTCCTGAAAAGTCATGAATAGCCAACCCAAGTTTTCAAAACACAAAATTTCCCAAACCCAGCTCAAATGAACAAGTAAAATTTTAAAAAAATAAAAATAAAAAAATAAACGCTTAGAAATTCCACAAACAAGTACATGCATCCAAAATTTTCACGAAATTCATTCACAAATGCATCGTGAAATTTAACGAATAAAAAAGGAATCCAAAAAAACTAAAAAAAAAAAATTGTTAAGAGAGAATGGAACTCACAAGGCCTCTCTGAACGCCATCAGGCTTGATCATGATGAAGGTTTGCTCGGCCATCTCTCTCTTTTAGATGATTGATTATGGTATTTTCTGTAGTGAGTGAGCAAGAGAGAGCGTGAGATATACGATAGGATGTCCGAGAGAAAAGGGTATTTATATACGGTGCTGATGAGGACTCCAACCCTAACCCTAATTTTCACGAACGAATATTCTCCATTTGGCCTATGGAATCATTTTCATTTCACTGTTTTTCCTTTTCTTCTCTTACCTAAAAATATTCTAATTCTCTCTTTTAGAAAGGAAGATGTTGTATATTTTGTTTTAACAATAATACCTACAAACTATTATTGATTCCTCTTTTTATACTTTCACTAAAATTAATTACAATAGCTTTTATACTTTCACTACAATTATTTATAATATCTTTGTAAAATTTTATTTTCCAATAAGTGTTTATCTTCATACCAAGAGTCTAAACATATTTCAATCTTTCAATCCTATGTGTTATCAGTTTATGATCTTAGGACTTTACAATGTAATTTTATTTATCGTCTAGTTCTTTTTATATCTTCTTTTAGATTTATTTGTGTTTCAATTTGTTTTAAGAATATTTACAAAATGTACTTTAAGACTTAAGTCAATTTCTTGGTATTGTTAGTTTAAAGTGCTCAATAAATTATCTTACATACCTTAATTAATACCTTAATTAATGACATTTTGTGTTTTAATGGACCAAGACTCATTTTTGGATTCAGTGAGGCCCAATTTTTCTTAATTTTAGCCTAGAGATAACAAGTTAATTAAGGTAAATCATACTTAACTAATATCTAGTTTGTAATAAACCTTTGTTTGCTTTTTTATTGATCCTTTGTCTCAAATTCCAATAACAAGTGACATGGTTCAACTTGTTTTGGGATGTTTATCTTAATGGTGCTTTTGGTAATCGAGTACACACAATCTTATCTTATGTATAGGTTTTGTGTCGGTGTGAGGTGTGAGTTGTGTGTAGTACATTGCCTCTAAACTCGAGTGTTATTCATGAAAAAGTTTGCAAAGAAATTTTTGCAAAAAAAATTCAGTTTCCTTTGGGTTGGTCCCATATAGTATACTAGGCCTTCGTGTCTAAGAAGACGTGATGAAGTGTGACTTTAAAGGTATACGACACTTCAGTCAACGTGCTTTGTTGTGTTAGCCTTTTGCAAGTGTGATAAGCGCTAGAGAATTTTGTTCCTTGGATTGTTGTCGATCCAACGATTAAGACTAAACGTCTGTTGAGTTCCTACACAAGTTGATTGCCTATAAATAAAGAAGGTATTTGAAAGAGAAATTGTGCTGCTCTACAATTTTGTTTGATAATGTGTTTTTGATCAACCGAGAGCACTAAGAGATCTATGAGGTAATAATGTCTTCTAGCTTTAGTTCCACCACTAAGGAGTTTTTGGGTTGCTTAGACAACAGTTATGCTGATGAAGAGATTCTAACGGTGTTGAATTCTAGTTCCAGTTGTGAGAGCTCTATTGGTCAATATTATTTGTCTCTCGAAGAAAGTCAAAGAACTGTTTTGTCAATTGTTCAACCAGATGATGCGGGTAACAACCGTGGCTCGCCAAATGTACAATTAGAGGGTGTGGCCGAGACAGCCAATAACGTTGAGGGAAGAAGGCCCATGATCATTATCATCAAGGGTAATGATGTCAGTGATGGTAATAAAGATGTAAATGCAGAAAGGTTAGCATTGTTTACCAGATATGAATGGGTGGATTCCCATATCCACGAGTACCTCTTAAAGTATAAATGGTCATCGATGTTACGAATGTTTTTAGACAGTGTCAATGTTCTAGACAAGGGAGTTGGTGATGTCATACTTTCATTACGACCATGCAAATCAAACGACAACATATATCATGATCAACAGGGATCAGAAAAGGGCTTTTTTTTATTTTTATTCGTGCTTGATGACGAATCTTCATGTTTTTCTTCCATTGAATGAGTTTATGGCAAGGTTTTGCATATCCTAAATGTAGCACCTTTCAACTCCATCTGAATAGTTGGGCTTCCCTCCAAGCATTCAAGATGTTGTGCTGATATTTGAGTTTAGCATTATTTCCTCGCATTTTCTTATATCATTTCAGCATTTACGTAACAAGAAGGTGGGTTGGTTATCTTTGATAAGTAAGGCTTGACTATACTTATTAGCATCGTTCAAGTCTTCATACAAGAATTTCAAAGGAATTTTTTTCAAAGTGGTAATTGAAGAAAATGGTTGAAAGTTCTTTTTCACTGGTGACATCCCGAAGTTTACGTTGTATTGGACGCAAAAATTGCTTAAATACTCTTTGTGAGAAATATGTATGTTATCGTCTGACGAGCTAGCTACTATCGATCTTCTGAAGCAACTACCTTGGAAGCTTTCAACCTAAAAACTTCTCATTCTACATCAGTCCTTTCGTTTCAATGATGAGTTTTTTAGTATATTTTGTTTTCTCGAGCTATCACTTTTGATAAGTTTTTAACTTTGCTTAATTGTCATTTGTATTTTAAACATAATAGGCTTTGCCAATTTAAAAGGGTTAGCTTACTTCAAAGATTTGCACAAGAAGTTACAAGTAAGCAACAATTTTAGTGCCAAGCTGTCTACAATATAACCTACTCCAACAATGGCCCCTTAACATGTTGAGGCCCAATTATCCCCAATCAATGACAAGTATGGTTCTACTTGCACAAAATGTCCTCTAACTCTAATCTTAGGTCACAATGTAGTCCTTGAATCTTCTCGCACTGTTTGGTTCACTTGGGTATCACCTACATAGAACACTCTGACGCTCAAGTTAATGTTATCAAAATAGTTTGGTAATAAATGCATAATAAAAAGTATCTAACTACCTGAATGTTAAACATGTATTTATAGACTTTCGTGATGAGTATCAAATCAGGGTTGGTCCAATTACGACCCGTATGCTAGTAACTTGGTTTAGGTTTAAACTAATTACTCTTAATGATTTATCTTATTTGTGGTATGACCGATCAGTTACTTTGTTGTTGGATGGTCGACTGCTTAATCCATGACTTACCGAATGAGAGAACTAATGTTTTAATATTAATTTGTGAAAATAAAGTTAATAAAAAATATTGTTTTTCAACCCAATTTTGTTCCCACAAGTCTGATAATCAGAATTTTCTTTTACGAAATACTTAATTTATGAAGTTTATATAAAGTTAATCACCATCAACAAATGTTTATCTGTACGAATTTATCAAATATTCCCGTAAATAGGATTATTTGACTTAATGAACACTTTTATAGATAGGATTATAGAGCTAAATTTTTGGTCCACGGTTTCCAACTAAATTAAAATCCTCATATACGTGCTTAAACGAATTCTTTTATAAATATTTTTAGAAGAAAAAAGAAAAGAAAAAACTGAAATAAATTTCCGAGTTTCGTAAAAGTGTAAAGATATTAAATAAATAAATTTTAAACTAAAAAAGGTAATTTTATTTTTTTCATGATAAATATTTATATAAAAATGAGAGAGGAATTATAAAATAGCTTATGATATATATATATATATATATATATATATATATATATATATATATATATATATATATTTAGGGTTTAAACCAATATATATATATATATATATGAGACACTTTCTTGTAGTGAAATTGACATAATTAATCCTAAGAAATATAATTTTATATTGGTTATAAATGCTATTATCCATAAATTAAAACTAGCCATATTTGTTTGTCAATAATTTTATTGCAAACCCTAAAAAGTAGTCACATTATTGCTGCTTGAGAGTTGATTAAATCTTTCAGTAACAATAAAACTAAATTTAAAATAAATAAATTGGAAAAAAAATAAGCATCTATTATTCTTTTCACTTCCTTCCTCTTTTTAGCATTTCGAAAATTAGCTAAAAAGAGGAGAAGTGTGAAACGTAGAATAGGAAGTGCGATTAGAATAAATATACCGCTTTAATTATTTGGGCCCATGACCTATCAAGTTGCAACCTAAATCCATGGTCATGATGGGATTTAGAAATTAGATTATAACTTTTTGTTAGTTTTTATATATCACTTCAAAACACTAAACTTAGTTTTTCTTTAGAATAGAAGCAAAATTTACTCACGTATTATTAATGGTAAATGTAGCTTTAAATAGTCAAATGACAGTTTCTAAACAATTCAAAACCACCCCCGAAAATAAAGCTAATAGTGGTTACAGGAATGAGAAAAATTAGGAAATATTCCTAAAGACTTGGTAAACCAAGATATTATTCAAAACAGAAATAAAAACTGCTGCAAACTCCATCATTTCCTCCCTTAAACTAAATGTTATAAAACAATTAGTTTATATCAGAAATTATATCAGACAGATCACACACTCCCAGCAACCTCCGAAGCTTCTGAAAAACTTCCATCTTCAATGGCTTGGTCATTATATCAGCCAATTGATCTTGACTCTTGCAATGAACTAATTCAATTGCACCTTCCTTAGTAAGATTTCTCAAGAAATGGAACCTTACATCAATGTGCTTGCTGCGGCCGTGCATAACAGGATTCTTTGACAATTTAATGGTTGAGTTGTTATCACACATCATAGTTATACAATTTTCATAAGAATGACCCAATTCCTTTAAGATTCTTCTCATCCAAACTCCTTGACAAGCACAAACAGCAACAGCTACAAATTCTGCTTCCGTGGTTGATAAAGTTACAATAGGTTGTTTTTTGGAACACCATGAGACAGTACCTGATCCCATTAAAAATACATACCCAGATGTACTCTTCCTATCTTCCATATCCCCTGCATAGTCACTGTCTGTGAAAGCTAATAGCTCACCACTTTCTGCTGTCTTATAAAAAATCCCATAATTTACAGTTCCTTTCAAGTATCGTAAGGCTCTTTTAGCTGCTTGCAGGTGAATATCTAGTGGTTTTGCCATATATCTACTTATGAGACATGTAACAAACATCATATCAGGTCTTGTGGCAGTGAGATACAACAAACTTCCAACCAACTGCTTATAATAAGTTTCATCAACAAAATTCTTGGTTCCATCTTTGCTCATTTTGAAACCTGGGACAATTGGCGTGCCTACATGATTACTTTCCAACATACCAAACCTGCTCAAAACTTCTAATGCATATTTTCTTTGACATATATAAATACCATCAGGTCTTTGTAGCACCTCAATCCCAAGGAAAAATCTCATCTTTCCCAAGTCAGACATATCAAATTCTCTTAACATAGAGCTTTTAAACTCAGACATCATGACTTCATCATTACCAGTAAAAATTAAATCATCAACGTAAATACTTACAATGATAATTTTTCCTTCTTTGTTTCTCTTGGTGAATAATGTTTGTTCGCTGTCACACCGCTGAAATCCTTCACTAATGAAATGAGCTTCAATTCGACTGAACCAAGCCCGCGGGGCTTGTTTTAAGCCATACAAAGCTTTATGCAACTTATAAACCAAATGCTCACTACCCTTTATTTCATACCCTTTTGGTTGCTCCACATAAACATCCTCATTAAGGTCACCATGAAGGAAAGCCGACTTAACATCTAGCTGGAAAATTTGCCAATTTTTATGTGCAGCTAGAGCAATAATCATTCTTACTGTATCCATCCTTGCCACTGGTGCATAAACTTCTGTGTAGTCAATTCCATGTTTTTGAGAATACCCCTTGGCCACTAATCTAGCCTTGTACTTATCAATCTTGCCATGTTCATTGTATTTGATTTTGTAGACCCATTTCACTCCAATTATTTTAGCTCCAATAGGTAGTGTAGTGAGTGTCCATGTTTGATTCCTTTTTATGGATTTGATTTCTTCATCCATAGCCCATCGCCAATTTGGATTTTTCACAGCTTCCTCAAAATATGTGGGGTCATTTGACACCATTAATGCCATATGGGTCTCATCCTCCGATAGACCTTCTCCAGGAACATAATCATCCATCCATGTAGGAGGTTGCCTATTTCTTGATACTCGTACTCGATCTTCAGTATTGTTTTCTGCATTTATTTCTGTAACATCATTTCTTGCATTCTCACCTGCATCTAATTCTGCATCATCTACTTCTGCATCATCTATTTCTGCATCATCATTCCATTCTAAATCTGGTACAGGTTGTGTTCCATCCCAATCCCATTGTTTGTCTTCCTCAAAAATCACATCTTTACTTATGAGAATTCTTTTAGCTATAGGATCAAATAACCTATAGCCTTTAGATTCCTCACTGATTCCCAACAGCACACAAGTGATGCTTCTATTATCGAGTTTCGTTCTTCTTGCCTCTGGAACGTGCATATGGGCTACACATCCAAAAACCCGAAAGTGAGCAACCGAGGGTTTCATTCCACTCCATGATTCTTGCGGTGTAACATCTTTCACAACTAATGTAGGAGATCTATTTAGGACATAAATGGTCCAGTTCACTGCCTCTGGCCAAAAAGACTTGGGAATATTTTTATCAGATAGCATGGAACGAACCATGTTCATCACTGTTCTGTTTTTCCTTTCGGCGACTCCGTTCTGTTGTGGAGTATAAGCAGTGGTCAATTGCCTTTTGATCCCATTTTGTTTGCAGAAATCATGGAACTCTGTTGAATGAAATTCTCCCCCTCTGTCTGTGCGTAAACACTTAATAGACATGTCAATCTCTTTCTCAACCATAATCTTAAAACATTTGAAGGAATGTAACGCTTCTGATTTTTCTGCCAAAAAATATACCCATGCTTTTCTACTATAATCATCAATGAATAGTAGAAGATACCTTTTATTACTATTAGATGTTGGAGAGATGGGACCACATATATCTGCATGGATAAGTTCTAGCTTTTGACTTGCTCTCCAATTACTTTGTTTTGGAATGGAGTCACGATGTTGCTTTCCATTAAGACAGTCACTGCAGATTACTGTTGACATAGAGAGTTGAGGAAGTCCTTGTACCATGTTCTTGCTCAATAATGTCCGTAAGCCACTATAGCTTAAATGCCCATACCTTCGGTGCCAAAGATGAGATAGATTTTGAGTGTGTGTATGAAGGCACTGGTCAGAATTTGTTTGATGGAAAGTACAAGATTGGGGCAGCAAGAAAAACATCCTGTTGGCACTCATGTTGGTCTGAATTATCAAGCCTTTCTCTGGATGAAATATTTTGCACATTCCTCCCTTGATCAAAATGGTCAAGCCTTTCTCTTGTAATTGCCCTATGCTTAAGAGATTATTTCGCAATTCTGGAATATAGTAAACTTCACTGACAACAAAGTTTACTCCATCTACCAGTAACTTGATGCTTCCTTTTCCCATCACTGTCATCTTCGTGTTGTTTCCCAATTTTACCGAGTGTCGAAAGTTTGCATCAAACTCATGGAACATAGCAGAATCACCACACATGTGATTAGAACATCCAGAATCAAGAAACCAAACATCTTTTCCTTTAGTCTCAGGAAACTCCACATAAGACATCAAAAGTAGCTCTTCTTCTTCATCATAAACCTCTGCATAATTTGCTTCTTTATTCCGAACACATTCATAACGAAAATGTCCAAGTTGATGGCATTGGTAGCACTCTACAGCCGCCTTATTGAAGGTTGTTCTACCTCTTCCTCTTCCCCGTCCTCTTCCTCTTCCTTTGTAGCCACCTCGACTATGACTTCTTTCCTCTTCAAAGGTCACTTTTAAGGCTTGTTCCTCATCTTTGTGTCTACGAAACTTCTGTTCATGTACTATTAGTGAGCTTTGTAACTCATCAACAGAAAGATTATCTATGTCTTTGGACTCCTCAATGGAACATACAATGTAATCAAACTTCTCAGTTAAAGAACGGAGAATTTTTTCAACCACTTTAACGTCTGACATAACTTCACCATAAGTTCGCATTTTGTTGGCCACTGTCATGACCCTAGAGAAATACTCTGTCACTACTTCACCAGATTTCATCTCAAGAACTTCAAATTCTCTACGGAGAGCTTGAAGATGAGATCTTTTTACCCTTGCATTGCCTGCAAACTTTTTCTTCATAGCATCCCATATCTCTTTAGAAGTGTCTTTCTTGAGTATGGTGTCGAGAACAGTTCGGTCAATAGCTTGAAAGAGATAGTTTTTGACTTTCAAATCTTTCAGTCGCATCTCATCTTGCTTCTTTTGTTGTGCTTCAGTTTGTACGGTTCCGCTTGCTGGAATTACATAACCAAGTTCGATGAGATCCCAATACTCTTTAGATCGAAGGAAATTTTCCATTAACATGCTCCAATGGTCATAATGACCATCAAAACGTGGGATGGCTGGCTGGACAAAGCTCCCTTCGGTAGTCATTTTTTTGTGCTAGTGCAAAACTTCAAAGACTGCTGCTTTGATGTATCAGGCCCAGTGGGGGCTCTGATACCAGATGTTAGTAATTAAGATTGTAAATGCACTGATGCAGAGAAAATTGACTCACGTATTATTAATGGTAAATGTAGCTTTAAATAGCCAAATGACATTTTCTAAACAATTCAAAACCACCCCCGAAAATAAAGCTAATAGTGGTTACAGGAATGAGAAAAATTAGGAAATATCCCTAAAGACTTGGTAAACCAAGATATTATTCAAAACAGAAATAAAAACTGCTGCAAACTCCATCAGGAATCAGTTTCTGCAGTAATTTTTGGAATGTCTTTTTCCTTTGTGCATAACTAAACTAACTTTGAATTAAATTTTTTACATCAAGCATTTGGTTCATGCTTGTTCTGTAAACACTGCGATAAGATATTGATTGTAAAAATCAAGAGGATCCAATTACACATACTAGATTACATAATAAATTCAAATTTTTATTATAATAGACTTTTTCTAACTTTGATACTTAGTGACTTGCGGTGAGTTACAGATTAAATGATCAAACCTTAACTTGAATCATCCAACAAACCACTAGTGAGTTCAGTTGGTCGGAAAGGAGACCGGTTGATCATCCGGTTAATCATGAATTAGCACATAAACCTTAATGTTAACTAACTTAGAGGTAAAGTATAACTAATCATAATTGGACTGTGATTAGATCATTGTTAATTAAAAGTCCATCCGAAACCTATAAATAGATATTTGATGTAAGAAGGTAGGTGATTTTGCATTTAGTGCGCCACTAATTCTTAAGTGTCAATTTTGAGCTGATTTTGATATCAGAGTGTCTTTTGTAAGTACCATCTGAATCGTTTAAATGATCGGTTCAACTCATCACTCAAACTCTAGAATAACATTCAGATTTTGGATGACTCATCATAGTTTAGATCGTTGACCTTGACCCTACAGTCAAAACTATACTATATTAAGATAATGGATTTGAAATTAACTCAAACTTACAAAATCAGTTGAATAAGATGAGACTTTTTCTATCTTATATACTATAATTTAATATTATTTATAGAAGATATGAGATCTCCAATTATGTTTGAATTTCAATTAAAACATTAAAATATGTAAACAAAATTTAAGAGAATAATAAACCAATTTCATATGATTTTGAAACAAAAAGGATTTTTGAAGTGTGATTCCATGTTTAAGGTGGAGTTTGGTGAAATTTTTTATACTTATCACTGTGTTTAGCATTTGAAGAGGTAATAAGAAGATTCTTTGGTACATTAGTAGTGAAAGTGAAGGTTTTGCAATATTGTGGTGTTAGCTTTGTTTCATGTCTAACAAGAATAAAAAGAGATCCACCATATCTCTATTGTATCAAATTGCTAAGGCCATGGCCAACATTATGCATTATTCATTTGTTCAATTTAGTGCTACCTTTAGGGGGCAAGAATGCATATTGAAAAGTGAAACATGTTTATGTCAAATTAGAAAATTAGGATGTTTGAATTAGTTGGGTGCATTTTTTTTATTAAACATTTTGTAATAATTTTTTTAAAATTGATATAGTAATGAATTTTAAATGATTTACAATGTAAGTGTTTTTCACTTATAAATAATACGTAATCATTAAACTCATTTGCTTAGTTTTTTATGTCTTGGATAATGTAATTTTTCTTTGGGGTTTTGCCAATAAAATTTATTGTCTATTGAATAGAAAATGAGCTAATGAGTGATTTCAGTGATTAGATTTCAGAAAAAATACAACTTTCTATTAAATTATTCATTTTGTATCTATTCTATTTTTTTTAGTCTAATTGAACTCAAATTCTAATGTGCTATAAAGAAATAATTTCGTTAATTACTATATAACATTTATTTGATATTTTAGTTATTTTATCATAATGTGGACATAAACTCAACATAAAATATTAAAAATATAAGTTATGTAAGATTTTTAAAATAAATGTTATAACAAAATCAATTTTAACATACATGGAAATAACCGATGGAAGTATTAAAAAGAGAGAAACACAAATTTTAATTTATTAGATAGTCCATTGAAGAGATACTCAAAAAAAAATTTGTCACATACTAAAAGCTTGTAAACATAGTATTTGGATTTTATTTTTAACAAAATTAATTTTAAATATATCTGTTCATCGTATATTTTTTAATCTATTAAATATAGTCCGGTTCAGTTTTATAAGTTTAATTTATCAAAAGATAGATTTTTAAAAATGGAATTATAAAACAATTCAGTTTATTTTTCTTAAACAAGTTAAGTATTTTGGTTAAGTTCAACGGAATAGTGATTAAATACGCTTCAATTATTTCTTAATAATATTGAGTAGTTAATGTATAATTAGTGGTCGTTAATTTTATTATATTGATGTTGAAATATAAAATAATTAATTTTAATAGTTAAAATAATATAAATTTAAATAATAGATATTTTAAAAATAAAAATATCTTTTTTGTTAATTTTATATGTTTTTATAATTAATAATTTCAGATATTAAATGTTTTTTGTTTCTTTAATATAAGATATTTTAATTGTTTTTTTTTGTGAATTTTTAGATTTAATATTTTATTACTTTATAGTTGATATTTTGGATTGTTTATTTTTTTTTGTTGCTTTCTCTATTAATTTAAACTTTTTTAACGTTTAATTATATTTTCATTTTTAGTAACATTAAAAGAAAAAAATAAACGGTTATAAAGAAAAAGAAACGATACAACAATTACAACTATATAACATTTATATGAATTTTTATTTTCTGAACAAAATGAAACTGTATAAATAATTATTAAGGTGAGAATTTACTTAATGTCACAATTAATTATAAATTTTTGTAAAATTTAATGTTTATTAATTATTTTTAACTAATGCCACAACTCATAGCATGACAAAAAATATTTATGTAGTGAGTGTGGTGAGACAGAAAGATGTTTAAAACAATCATGATAAAACATTTATGACACTAATCACATCATTATGACACTAATCACAACATTATAACACAAATCACAACATTATAACACAAATCACAACATTATGAATCAATGAACGGACTTACTTAATTTATAAATTAAATTTATTGGAATCATATTGAGAGTAGATTGACCTTTAACTCATAAGAATAAGTATTTATTAATTTTTTACTATTTTTCATAAGTCTCTTAATTACAACTATTTATTATTTCTAGTTATGTAGTTTAATAAATTAAATTTTTAAATATTATAATATTGTTAAATAATGTTTGAATAATTTAAATATATAATTTATTTGTTTGTAAAATTATGAAAACTAACATTTTAATTTTTAACTATCATATTTATAATAAAGTTTGATAAAATAGATTAATATGTACTTTTCTGAAATAATAAATCAATTCAATCCACTTTTATTATATAAAATGAATAAAAAAAACAAGACATTATTTAGTAAATCAATCCTCTAACCCATAAATTAAACTTCATAGTTATATTTAGTATGGTATGATATTTAATATAAAAATAATTTGTATATATTGCATAATATTAGAATAGTATTAAATTTATTTAATATTATTTTCCTATTAAAATAGAGGGAAAGTACATCAATACTTTTCTAACTTAAAATTTAATGTGAAATATAATGAGATTAAGCATTGTTATACAAATATTTCATCACAAATGTAAATTACCTCTTTCAAATGACCAGGCTTAAATAATTTGCAAGTGTAAAGAGTTTTTTTAGTATCATATAGTAGCAAATGAATAGGTTCTGTAATTGATTACTTTTATAATACCTACATTAATTTTTATACCTAATAGCATATACGATTCTTTAATCCATAAAAAAATTTAACAGTATGTAAAAGTTAATCCATTTATTTTTTAAAAAGCTAAAAGTTGTTTTTAAGTCTCATGTATTATTTAAGGGTTAAAAATATTTTTATTCGATAAACTTATATATAAAATTATAATCTTATGTTCTAAATTTTAATATATTTTAGTTTTAACATTTTAAAATCAAATGAATATAATTATTTTTAATCCAATTATGTTAATTTTTTTAAATATTAAATGACATTAATATTTAAATTGTTTATACAATTTATTATTTTCATGTTTCAGCTCTAATATTATTTTGAAATATTGTTTAATATGTAAAAATAAAAAATAATATTATCGAATTAAAAAACTATATTTATTATTTTTTAAAATTGAAAAATCAGAACATATAAATGTTTGTAATAAAAGCTAATTTTAATTTCACGAACTAAAAATATATATTTAATTTTTTTTAAAATAAAGAAAGAAAGTGTTTATGACACGTAAATACAAAGTGTAACTGAGGAGTAGGTGTAGGTGCACTTAGAAATACATATTTTATGTCCTTACGTAAATGTAAGTTATTGATATGAATTATCTAATAAAAAAATGTCACTGAATTATTTTTCGGAAGCGCCAAAATTATAGAATGGATTATTTACATTTTTCATAATTAATAATGATTTTCTTTACATATGTTTTAATTCCTTAAAAAATGGGATACTTTAAAAAGAAGATAAAATTAATATTTTTATTCTATATATTTCAAAAACTAAAATTAACCTCCTGACATATTGCTCACAACAATTTAAGTTTAAATTCTTTTACATTACAACCTATTTTGATTTTATAACTTATCACATTTAGAAAGTAGTTATTTTACGGCATTAAGTATATAATTATTTTTTCCAAATTACTAAGCAAAATTAATTTTAATTTAGTTTGATCTTAAAAGCCCTTAATTGAAAAAAAAAAATTAGGTCTGAAAATTGTGAACATGTTTATGACAATAAATGTTAGGATTAAATATGTTTTTAGTCTTTAAATTATAGGCCGTTTCTGGTTTTCGTTCCTCTTTTAAAATAAGATACAATTTGGTCCTCATTTTTTTCGAAACTTTAGTTTTAGTCCTCGAAAACTAACCTCGAAAACTATCACATTTTTAACGGGGTTAGTTTTCGAAGACTAAAACCAACATTTTGAAAAAAACGAAGATCAAATTGTATCTTATTTTGAAAGAGGGACGAAAACAAAAAACGATCAATAGTTTAGAGACTAAAAACATATTTAACCCTAGATGTTATATATAATAACAGTATGATGCATGATCATTAGAGACACTAGGGCAAAATGGTTTGGTGAAGATTGCTAAGTTACACCTGCAGCAAGAACATTTCCTTTGAAAGCTTTGAAGAACCACCATTGCTGTGAAACAAGTGTAATGAAATATAATACTTTATTATTTATTTATTTATTTAGAAATAAATAAATAAATAAATAAATAAATAAAGAGGTTATTGAGAGACATGGGACCCATGAAATATCTGATTATTCACTCCACCATGATGAGATTTTGGAAGACTATGGAAATTGATTGGGAAGTCATGATTGCTGCATGGAATTCAGCACATACTATGCCACACTACTGCTACTATACTTCCTTCTTTCTTCTTTCTTCTTTCTTTCACATTAACATCAACTTTTCTATATACTTTTTTAAATCTCTCTTTTACAACGTTCATTTGTGGTTATAATAAGTTACTTATCATTTAAAGACATTTTAATTTATAGATATTCAACTCATAAACTAATTTATTAAATTAGAGATATGTTTGATAAAATAACTTAAACTAAATGTTTTATATCCACCAAGTTATAGTGAAATAAATTAGAAAATAGTTTTTTTCCTTTTATCTTATTGAACATCCTATACTCGATTTTATTTATTTATTACACTTTTGAACTTTGCATTTAAATATATTGGGTTGTTTTTTTTTTCTTTATTTGAATGTATAAATATTTTGTATTTGTTCACGAAGAAGAAAGTATACGTTAATCATATATCCATCAATAACATTAAATCTGATTAGGAAAACTTTTTGTACAATAATCATATTATACTATTTAAGTCAATATCAACTTTGATAATGCTATGATTCTTTTAAATAAATTTATTAAAAACTTAATAATAATAATAATAATAATAATAATAATGATAATGAAGCACGAGACAATTTACATATAAAATACATTATCTCAAACCTAAAAATTTAAGTCAATAAATTTATAAATATATATATATTTTTTTTAATTTTTATTTTTATTCAATACAAGACTTTCATACTTGAATTTTGCAGCACTTATATGTATATTTTTCATATTTTATAAGTTTTTCTTATAATTTTTTATAAAAAATAGTAAAAGATGAGCTTTTTTTTTTTAATTTTCATGTGAATTTTATATAATTTTATTAATATTCACAAACAGTTTATAAAATATATATTTTTTAACGGTGCATGATCCTTAAGATAATTATTGTAAAAGTTAATAATTTGTTAAATGCATAGGATCTTACATTACTCATATTATATAGAGAGAACAAATGTTGGAGGCAAGGAAATGTAAGTGAATGGAGGAGAGTCTTTTAAATCAACAACACAAAACAAAAACACAATCATTATGCTTTGAATTCAATAAATCACTGTCTTTGTTGTGTGGTTATTATACTCTACTTATCCTAGAATAAGTGTAGTTTAAACATTAAAATTGACCAATTTTTTGAGTTTCTAATGAAATGATAATTTGATGAGAAAAATAATGTATTCATTAATTAACAGAATTAAGTTAATTTAGAAAATTATTTCAACAAGTAATTTATTTATCATTGGTATTATATATTATTTAATTGGTGTGAAAAATATCAAACTACAATAATTTTGAAATGGAAGAGTATTAAATGTAGTTGATATACTATAGCACTCACATGATTGAATAAAAGTATAAAACTATTTTACATTATATTAGATAGTTAACTTTTTATGGGATTAGAGAAGAATAAGGTTTTTAAGATTCTAATATGTGAATGATGTCAAATGTTTGATCCTTGGTCTATCAAACTTCCTTTCTTTGGGACCTAAGAATGGATCCATGTTATAAAAAATGGGGACAACCCACCCATTTTCAAATCTCTATTCTCTTGTAATATTATATTCTTTTATCATCTTTCAAAGATACTCTACCAAGTTGCTTCTCCAATGACAAATTTAAGAGGGAAAAGGAAGTGTGTTTGGAAAACTTTGCACAAAACTTTAACCTACTATGGAAAAGAGAGACACTTTTTGTGTTTCTATCTTTTCTTACAAATGAAATAAAACAAAAGTAAGAAAAGACTACGAAGGTTAATTACATAATAGGTGGAAGTATAATTAATTAAATATAAAATAAAATGTAGATGATGATGATTACTTGATAGAGATCATTTTTTAATACATTTGATAAATTTGTCTTTTTTTTTTCATGTAGATGGAGTTTAAGTATTGAATGTTTATAGTAAAATTTATGAATTTTTTTTTCATAATGTTTTTTTAAACTATGTGTAATGTAAATTTATTATGATATTGATGTGATTCTTCTATATGTATATTTTTTATTTTTTTAATAAATTTTTTATATAATAATAGTGATGTCTAACAATTTATTTGAATTTGAAAATTATGTCGCATCAATATTATAATAATATAGGGTAAAGTTGATATATTATATTAATATATAGATATTATGTTTTTTTAAGAAAATACTTATATACTATTTTACTCTCTATGTTCTAAAAAAAAGGTACATATGAAATTGTATTAATTTTATGTATTAAATGTTTATTTGTTTTTCAAATATACTTTTTTATTTTTATTTAAAATTTAGTTTTATTTAGCACGTAAAATAAGTATAATTGATTGTCGATATAATATAATTGCATAGGCTTCAGTTCCTAGTGAACTGAGGCATATAAGTTTGCCTTAATTACAAAAAGGTCACCACGTTTTAATATGCTTCGGTTTTGTAAAAACTGAAGCATATTGCGTTAAAAGACTGTTTTTTTACTAGTCTTAGTGAAAATGGGAACGAGCTTTAGTGGCGGTGGCTGAAGTAAGATTTGACGACAATACCAAAGAAGAGTGTAGACGAATCCGAACAGGGCATGCCTAGTAGTTGGAACCCAAAGCAAGACAACAAGAAAGTGGTCGTGACAACTATTACGGAGAAGGAATGACTAGCAATAGACACACGACAATAGTGACTATGATGAACACAATTGGTATAATTTCACACTAATTTTGAAATCATACTATATTAAATCTAATATGTCTCTTGTTTCGGGTATGGGATCGAGTCACTCAAAACACCTATACGATTTTTCCTGATAAGCCGTATGGTCTACGTCCTTCGTCTTCGTCTTCACTCCACCGTCCAGAGATATACCTGCCAAAGGTTCTCCGATGCTTAAGTCAGTTGACTGTCCGTACGGTATAAAACAGTAATAAATGTGCAGTAAATGCAAACACCTACCACTTACTTGTCACATGTATTTATAGATTTCGGCATGGGCTTGAGATTAATGAGATTTTAATTACGGTCCAATCTCAGCCCAATATCCTTTATTACCAATTACCTTAATCTTTGGGTGAGAAGCCGAATGTCCTACCTATGGTCATTCGGTCATACGCACTGATTTTGCCGCATCCAGTTGCCTTAGAGTGTTCTTGTTTGTTGAAAACGTCCAGTCTGACTTGACGTTGGTGTGTTTATGTGACCATGATGTCATACACACTATTAACTCAAACAGAGTGTGTTTGATTGTAGAGTGATGTCGTGACCGGTCGACCCATACAATACAGGTGATGTTGTAGTCGGTCGATCCACACAATAGAGATGATGTGGTGGCTAGTCAGCCCATACATCTCTTATTACAACAATTATTATTTAATAGGTCAACCAATTTTCTTTTTTTAAATTATATCAATTACTCTATCAACCAATTTAATATATACATATATTAGAACGGTTTTATTCAAATCGATTTAATAAACTTAATAGTATTTACAAAATTATCATTACATTTTTAATTAAATTATTTTATATTATATTTTAATCTCTTTATTCTTCATTGGTACAACTAGTTAAAATAAGTTATTTCTTTATTATCCATACCACACTGTCGTACATTTCAGCGACTAAAATTAGTAACCACTTTTCTTTTTCAACGTATAACAGTTCTCTTTCAATTTTAATAAGAATATAATAATTAAGGGTGATAAAGGCTAATTTCTATGGTCATAAATTCAATTATTAGCCTCTCCTTTTTCTTTTTGTCAAATTGCTTTTCAAATATGTTAACATATTTTGAGACATCTTTTTGAGCATATGTTGATTGAGAGTAACCAATTAACATCGATGTTAAAATAAAAATAATCACAATCATAATAAAATAATAATAATAATAATAACAATAACATTTCCTTATGTTTTTTTACCATCTTAAATTTAAAATGATATTTATTTTTATTTTTATTTGTTAAATTAAGAAATAATTCCTTAATTAAAAAAATGATTTTAATTCTTCAAGTTTTTATTTAGGAACTAAAAATGTTTTCGAAAAAACTACACTTTATCAGTGAAGTCTTTATATCTCATTGTCGTAATTATCTCAATATACAATACAATATAGTCAAACTAAGTCAGTTTATAACCAGTTAATTAAGGTTCACATATTTCATATTGATGTACTACAAAACAAAGATAATTGCGGTATGATCGACAAAATTTGAAACCAAACATAATATTTGAAAACAACTTTAAGCAATAAAATATGATAAGTTTTATAGCAAAGAAAGTAATACATCTTTATTCATCAAGTCACAATCCATTCTATGAATAAGACAATAAGTATGCTGATAATTATATTTATAAATAGGTTAAGAATATATCTTCTAATTAATAATAAAATAAATAATTAACTCACGTATAGACATAATTATGATCATATTTATATTCATAAATAAGAATATATCTCCTAATTATTAATAAAATATATAGTCATAATGATAATATTTCAATAAAATATGTTATATAAGATGAGAAAACATTTCTCACTTAATTCTATAATGGGAGAGAGATATAATTCAACTTTATGTTTGCTAAGATGATATAATTTATACAAACTTCTTCCTTGCTTAAACTATAGTTATGGAAAATGTTATATAGTTATGCACACAACAATTTACTTAAGGACAACTTTATCACCTAAGTAATATACAAATACTAAGAAAAAATATCAAACAAAAATTCAACCCTTTAATTCTAAACATATCTTGATTATTTCTTTTTCAAAATCAATCCTATTTAGTCCAAATTAATTTAAATTTTCAAAATTCTTTAAAACTAGGACATTTAGCTATTAAAATGATTTATCAGAGGTTAAACTTATTTATGTTTCAACAAATCTTTGAAAGTTTTAAGAAATTACGAAAAAACATAGTTCTTAATTTATTACAAAAAAAATTCATCAATTTCAAGTAAAAATTATTGTTTTTTTTTTGTAAAAAAAAAAAGAATCCAAATATAACTCACATAAATTCATAGCCTAATACTAACCCAAACTTTTGATGGCATTTAATCAGACCTTCTCTCAAATTTAAACTTTGTTCAGTCCACCAATTTTAATTATAATTACAAATTGAGAAGACATTTTTTTTAAAGGATGTATTTTAAAGAGAAAAACGAATTGAGAATACTTAAAAATGTTCTAGATTGCTTTGAGAAAATCAAACCCTTTCTTTTTAACTAAGACATGCATGTTCTCAACCATTTAGCCCGTAACTTTAGAAAGAGAAAAGGAAAAATGATCATGAAGTATTTCTAGAAGAAATATAATCAAAGTTAGACAATTTAGGTTTTAAACAAATTTTAAAAAATTACACGTAAATCTCTTTATATATATATATAACACCTTTTTTTAACTTAAAACATAATTATATTTCTTTTAATATTAAAAACATAATTCCTTAAAATATCCCTAAAAAGAACTTTCATAAACCCCAGGGAATATTTTGCACTCTTAAATAACAATTGTTTCTTGAAGTTGATGTTATTGCCTGATTTGATTAAATTTGTTCCATCCGTTAATAAAAATGCTCGTTCAAGTTACACAAATGTGATTTTTTAAAGCTCATTCCATAAAATGAACTTATGAAAAAGCTGAAAAATAAGGTGGTAAACTATGGAAAGAAAGAAACTTGGGCAGTGAAATATAAATTAAAAACAAAAGGGTATCATATAGAATGAAAACCTGTGATTGATCGACATGAGATATGGAAGAATTAGAAAGAGAAAGATTGAAAAAAAAGAGAAAGGAAATTGTGGAGGGTCTTTTCAAGAGTGAGTGTGGAGGGTATAATTACAGGTTCTCTTTCCTTGTCTAGAGAAGGGTGGTCTCAGTGGACACATGTGTAATTGGAATATGATTTGGCATGGATTTGAAAGCCTCTGTTTTTTGGTTTCTCCATTCTTTCTTTCTTTCTTCAATCTCTCAAACATTAATTCTTTACATCATCTCTCCCACCACTACCATACCCTTCAATTCCTTCACCTTTTATGCCTTCCAATTTGAGATAACCTATTTCTCTATGAGGTGCTCTTCTCATGTTTATGCAATAATTCTTGATATTAATTAAGTGTTTTTACAAAACTCAATAGTTTTATATCCATAAGAGTCGAGATTAAGTATACTTTAAATACTTATTCATATATCTTCTACTTTTTGAGGCGTCTTTTAAGAACAAAATCATGACGGATAATACTTTGGATGTATGATGATTGACTCTAATAAATGTCAATCGACAAATATGGGATCAGAACATATTCACCTTTGGACCAATAACGAGGTTCTCAGATGAATTATCAATCTCATAAATCCTCTATTGGGGATAAACCCTTATTTCCTTTAGACCTCGACTAAAGATTCATGTTCCTACGATAAATGGTTTCACATCATTTAGGAGTTGAGGTCAAAAATAGTTTAAAAATTTATTCCATTATTTGAGGTGTCCTTCAAAGACAAAACCGTGACAAAGCTTCAGATTTCAAAAAGAACAATACTTCAAAAACGCAGTAATTGATCCTAACTATATCATTCGATAAAATTAGAAAAAAAAATATTAAGTATATCAAGAAGTGTCTCAGATACATTTGATCCTTATTTTCTTTGGAAGATTTTAATAGGAATGTATTGCTTTTTAATTTTCTTTTTCGAATAGCCTTTAGAAGGGTTATTGTCGTTGGTGATTAAGAAAGATATACTTTATTCACGTGTAAAATGAAGGTGGTTACAAGTGTAAAAGGAAAAAGATTGTCTGTGCTACCTTGAAACACTTAAAAAATAAAACTCTAGTAATTTTGCTTAAGGTTATACATTAAAACTATGCTTATATAAATTATTTTGTAAGAAGTAACCTTTAACCCATGTCGTGCCCAACAAATATTTCTAGACTATCCTAAATTTAATAATTTACATATCCACAAAGATACAATTTACATAAAACCACATTATTGCTTACGTTATTAAGGCTTAATTATGTGATTGCTAGTATAATGTAGTTTATTTTAAAGGTCTATTAACAATACACTTTTAATTTGCAAAGTTGAAAAGAAGAACAGCTCTAAGTTAGGAATTAATATGCATATATGAATGCCATCATGTGGATTATGTTCCCAATTTATGGTAGCTACTTGGGGAGAAACATTACTCTTTCCAAAAAACAAAAAAAAAATTCCAAGCACACGTACGAATTAATATATAAAAAATTGAGTGTTAGTTAAAATTTATAAGTATTTGATATTTCATACATTTTTATATTGATATGAAAAGAATTATATATAGGTAAATAACTCTTTTAAAAATCCATTTACATGAAAATTTGAATAAGAAATATATTTGTTCTCATTTTCATACTCATTTTTCAAAAGATCAATTAAATAATTATTTTTATTTATTTTTCTCAAATTCACCGAATATAACATAAATCAAACACGAAATTTCTTGATAAATAAATCACCCCCAAAAATATAAATAAAATTACTCGTATAATATTGTAGTTGTTGTTAGCCTAATAAATTTTTACATGAAATATAAAATTTCCTGCTAAATAAAAATCATTCTCACACCATATAAAATCTATATGCATATACAAATATCTAATCACCATAGAAATAATTTTACTAGTTATGTAAATCAGCTGTGAGAAATTAGATATTTGTAGAAATCCTCACTTTATTGTCAGCTGAATGTTCAAATTGAGTGAATGGTGTTTTGTTTTCTTGTGAAGATGAAGTGTTCGTTCTCGAAAATAATATTACTTTTTCAAAATAGTGAAATCTATTTAATAATAAACACTTTATTAAGCTTATTTTCAAACCCTAATAATATTTACAAAAAGTGAAACTCTTTATCAACTATATCATATAACATTATTCGTCAATACACACGAATAATCAAATTGGTTCTTAAATATATAAAATTCTATGAATTTAATCATTGAAAAAACAAAATATTTATTTTAGTTCTTGAAAATACAAAAATTCCCTAATTAAATCATATTATTAAAACTTGCAAGTCTATTTTGCTATTGAAATGTAATTTTAAAGATTAATTATGTTCAAAGTTTAAGTATATAAGTTATAAAAATCCTTTTTTTGGTGGAATGGAAACAGTGGTCAAAACAAAATTACTTTATCTTCATTATAATTGAGGAGAAAAGCAACAGAAAAAATAGTAAATTTTGATAATTGAAAATTGAAGTGTCTGTGACTGTTTCTCACACATTTTGTGAAACAATGTAATCGTAATCATGCTTACTTAAGATAATGAATCACACATACAGAATGCTTCTTCAAGAGATTAGGACTAATTAAGTACTCAATTATTTAATTAATATATAATATATGTCCTTTTCTGATGATTGATAAATTCTCATTCAATAATACTTAAGAGGAATTTTGTGTGGTGCTTCTACTGTGTAGCATTATAATTTACACCATTTTTGGACATGCATTTTAGGGATAAATTTGAGAACACACCCTTTAAGCTATCTATAAGAAGAAAGCATTATAGCATTTTGGTTACGGTAATGGATCTGTTTGGTAAAAGCTGGATATGGTTTTCCATCACAATGAGTTGCTGAAAAAACACATTCATTAGGTCAATTTTATGTATGACTCATCAAATGAGGAACATCAAAATTGAGTCCTTTCAAGAAACAAACATAAATGCATTTATTTTCCACTATAAAGGAAAATGGGTTCTACTCAAACTTCCCCTTTCTTACAATTATGAAGAAGTTGGCTTGCAATTTATGTTTTAGAACAATATCTTACCATGTCCTATTCTTTAGTGATTTTCTTTCTCAATTAAAAAGTATTAGAAATTGATTGATACAGGTTATATTAATAGTACAACACAGACAATGTTTAGCAAAAGAAGATTGATAGGATGAAGGTGAAAGATTTCAAGGTAAATAATTATTTCTTTCAAACAATTGATCACATAGTTTTTGATACCATTTTATCAAAAGACATTTTCAAAGAGATATAGGAAGCTACGAAGAAAAAATATGCTGAAAATGCAAGTATTAAAAGGTTTCATCTTCGATTGAAAGTTCTACATCGACAGAGATAAAACCAAATTATAATACATAAATGAAGGTGCAAACCTCATCTTACAAGCCTAAAACTGTTAGAAGTCCCACATTAACTAGAGACAAGGCCAATTCATAGTTTATAAGTGGGTGCAAATCTCATCTTACAAGTTGGTTTTGTGGGATTGAATTAGGTTTAAAAAACACAATTAAGTGGGCTTATTTTCTTTATCTAATAAACCTCATTGGTAATGTTATAAAAATTATATATAAATTTTAGTCATTGAAGACAGTGTTTTAAAAATAATGATATTGCTAACACTGTTAGAAAATCATTCTCGGTTCAAAGGTCCATATACATAATTGGTGCACTAATAATTTTTTCAGATAGGGACCAAATTCAAATTCAGCAATAATTGCCTAAAATATTTTAAATTTGTCTACTTAAAAAGTTGAAAGTATACAACAATGGAGTCAAATTAAAAGAAAAAAAAATTGGTTTCACATATAAATGGTTAGAAACAACAAAAAACTTTACGTATATACATGAAATTAGAAAACCAATTACAGAGATCTTAAAAATCTTAAACACCAAAATCGATTCAACGAATATCTACATCACAGACAGCATTAGGGTTTTCTAGATCGTCCAACTGCAAGTTGATCACGTAATTAACAATAATTGAGTGTTACAATCAAACTACAATAGTTTGTGCAATCAATCAAATACTTCACAGTTTACATAATTTTTTTCCATGAAAATATTTTTAAAAAAGGGTTAAATATGTTTTTAGTCCCTAAACTATTGACCGTTTCTGGTTTTCGTCCCTCTTCCAAAGTAAGGTACAATTTAGTCCTCAATCTTTAAAAAACGTTCGTTTTAGTCGAAAAAACGAACGTTTTGAGGACTAAAACGAGAACTAAAAACAAAATTTTGAGGACTAAAACGAACGTTTTTCTAAAGAATGAGGACTAAATTGTACCTTACTTTGGAAGAGGGACGAAAACCAGAAACGGCCAATAGTTTAGGGACTAAAAACATATTTAACCCTTTAAAAAATTATAAGTAATAAAATATAAAAAACACTTCGATGTTCTAACCCTATATATATATATATATATATATATATATATATATATATATATATATATATATATATATATATATATATATATATATATATATATATATATATATATATATATATATATATATATATATATATATATATATATATACACACACACATATATATATAATCCAAGCTTGTATAGATTCTATGTAAAATATCTCAATCAACAGCATATAATTAGAATGTGTATAACCACAAAAAAAAAGAAAAAAAATGAGACAACAAAAAACTTTATCAGTAAAAAAATTGATATTTAACTACACACCACAACATTTTTACACTGCACAAATACTGATTAGGGTTGAAGTGCATGTATTATTATTTAGTCAGTGGCTTGGTAAATAATTATTACGAAACCCATTAACAATATATTATAGATCAACTTGTATGGAATTGTTTCAAGAAGATTAATTAAAAATATAAATTTTTGAACTTCAAAACTCTATGTTAAATAGTGAAAAAAAAAACAAAAAAGTTTTATGACTAGTAATAATATCTTGTTTGATTCGAAAATATGACACATGATGTCTAAAAAAACTACTATTGATATGCATATATACCAAGAAACAACTTACATGGTAATCGATGAGTATAAACCTGGCGTGATGTGAAAGAATCATTTTGGTATAAAAACGACAATACCTAGTTTCATTCCTTCTGGCACTTGTTGAAGATAGATTCCACATGAAAAACACTTGTAGGACACTGCACGTGTAATCCAGAGAGAGAAAGAGTGTACACAAGCCTTTGAATAGACTCCGTTAACCATGGGCTGAAGGAATAAAACATTCCCTTCAGAATTTAATTGCCAAACACAAACACAAAAACAACCTACTTCTGTTGACCAAACCTCAAACACCTTGTTCTTGTTCCTGTTTCTGTCTTCTCAAATCCACCCTCTTTTTCCATGTTCACATGGCCTAGAATTTTCATGTTCTTCACCACCCCTCCAAGATTCACCTACATATCAACAACATAAGACCAAGAAAAAACCAAAAATCAAGGTTGTTTCAAAAGGGGTTATGGAAGGAGAGAGAGGTGTTAATCCAAGCTACGATCTTCAAGTTTCATTCAGCAACACCCCTCAAGCAATCCACGAAATGGGTTTTGTCCAATTTGAAGAAAATCAGGTTCTTAGCTTCCTGACACCCTCAGCTCAATCCCAATCTTCTCAGCTCTCACAGTCTCTAACCGGTGGCAACACCGTCACCGCCGCCACAGTCACCACCACCATCACTACCACTACCACTTCTGGATCAGTTGGTTTTAACCATAATGACCTTGCATCCAGAAGTTCTTGGAACAATGAACAGGTGATATAAGTTTATTCTTATGTCTATATCTATCTATTCATGTAAACTACGATCTTTTACCTAATTATAGGTTTTTGTTTCTTGTATTTATTCGTTTTGTTTTTATGCAAGTCTCTTTCAATTTTAGGGTATGCTGTTTTGATCACTTTTCTGTGAAACGGTTTTTGCTTATTATATAAATGGTATACCATGAACTTTCAGGTTAGAACACTGGATCCTAAAGCTGTCAATGATGAAAATTGCACCGGAAATACCAGTGATGGCAACAACACATGGTATACTCAGTATAACATCTTCTTGCAAACACAACTTTCTGATTTCAATCTCTCTCTCTTTCTCTCTTTCTCTCTCTCTCTCTCTCTGCATGCACGTAAATATTTAATTTAGATGCCTCAGAAGATATTCTTTAGGTTTCTGCGAAGAATCTGAAGGTCTCTACCATATATGGAAGTGACTGCTTCTTTTTCTTTCTGAGTTTGCTTTTGTACTCCAAGTTATTCTCTCTTTCTCTCTCTCTCTTTTGGGGTATGAGGAAGAGCATGGTACTCAAAAGTCTTGATACTCATTGATACTCGAATCCACTAGTCCATCAGCCTTCATATATTCTTCAAACAGATCATAATTTTATACTTTTGCTATCATCTTTAGTTTATTAACTTTCTGGTTTAAGGTTAATTAATCCTGCTTTGAACTGATTAAGAAAAAAAAAGCCTGTTTAATGGAGAAGAACTTGAGAATCAAGTGGCACATCTATATATATACATATAGATATATATAGACAAACACATGAGGATTTGTATATATATATCAGTATGTTGAAACTATATGTTATGTGATGGTAGGTGGAGAAATTCAGGGTCAGAGAAGAACAAGGTGAAAGTGAGGAGGAAGCTGAGAGAACCAAGGTTTTGTTTTCAGACAAGAAGTGATGTTGATGTTCTTGATGATGGTTACAAATGGAGGAAGTATGGTCAGAAAGTTGTCAAGAACAGCCTTCATCCAAGGTAATGATAATCAAAAAACCCTTTGAATCTCATTAGCCCTTTTTGTTTTCTTGATTATATATATATATACAGTGTGAAGAACATATACATATTGATTATATTTGATAATGTTTATAAACTCATGCTTGTGTTCTTATGCATAAGAATTTTTTACATAACATAATTGGTGAGAGAACTGTGAAACTCTTTGAAATAATGCAAAAATGGAAAACTATAAATGATTGAGTGCATTGGCTACATCATAGGCATTATACTCGGAGAAATGAAGGTAAGATGTCTTTTTTTTGGAAAAATATATGTCGGTGGTGAGCAACCTCAATTCAGATATGTAGCAATGTAATTCTCTAATATAATGTGTATTCAAAATACATTTATATTAAAAAAAATAAGAAAAACAGCACAATCTCTGAAGTGGTAATTATCATAGATTTTGTTTCAAACATTAATTATAGACTGAAAACAAGTGAGAGAAGAGAGAGTGATGAGAATCTTGGCTAAAACTGAAGGAATGATACTTTCAGAGGACTTGTGAGGAGAGAAGATTGATGGTACAGACTGAAAAATAGGCTTTTTTATTTTTATTTTTATTATTTTGTTGAGGTAATTAATTAAAAAATATGAGTTCATTGGGAAATAAAAAGGAAAATAAAATAAAAAATTGTTGAGAATATATTTAGTGGATTATTATTATTAGAGTTTTGACAATAGTGCATGGTATAGGGTCCCCTCCTTTGTCCTATGTTCATGCTGTTTTTCTGACCAACTTCTTCCACCCATCACTCAAAAGCTACCCTTCACTTCCACCTAAACCTTTTCTTTCGTATTCATTATAATTTCATTAACAAAACCTAATTAATCTCTTCTACCCATAACTTCTTGCCAATGTCAAACAAAACCCTAAATATTCTTCTTTTAGTTATGTTAATTTATGTTATAATAATTTCTCTAGCTTTTCAGTTAATCCTTAGTTTTAATATATTAATTTTCATATATTTAATTTTTTAAAAATGCATTAAGTTTGATGTATCAAATTCTTTTAATATATTTTAAAATTTCAAATAGTGTTCATTAGGGTATTTTAGATATGCAAGAGAGATATAATATACCAAAAAACTCTGTAAAGAATCTAAATCCAACCATTTGTTTTCCCTTTTTGTTTTTTGGCTTTAATATTATATATTACAGTTTTGTATGATTCTTATAAACTTCATCCATTCTAAGATTGTTTGCTGTTTGATTTATTTTCACTAGTTTTAAATTCATGGATACACACACAAACTGTGATTTATGTTTGAAGTAAATTAAAAATAAAAAGTTAATGTATTTTATTGAAAACTGATAATCAGTTCGTTTAGTTTCTTTTAAAGATTAAAACTGAAGCTATTTTAAGATTGGGGAAAGTAATTTATAAGAATTTATATTAAATATGATCAATGTATCTTGTTTTAAAGGAAAAAATAGCTTGGTGCTGTATATGATCACTGATTAATTAGAATGTAATTAGCAAGATCAAAATATTAAGGTGTGCCAGTCATGTAGCCTACAATAATTGACGAGGAAATCCTTGTTATGATGATAAATTTATATAGTCAAAAGACTGCATTATTACACAAGTTAATTATTTTTGAAATAGATAATTTTTTTATTTAGGCATTATTAAAAATATTTTTTTACTGACATATACAGTCCATTTATTCCTTTATAATAGTACTTTAACCTTTTTATTAAAACCAAAAACAAATTATGTGATTTTTTTTATTTTAATGTAAATAAAATAAGAGTATAATACTAATAATGATGTTATCTTGAAAATAAAAAATAACAAAGAAAAAAATATTTTTTTATTGAAAAATCGATAATTAAAAAAAGTAACAAATTTATATTCTTATTTATGTGTTCCTAAACCCATTTTCATGTGTGTAGCAACTTTCTTTATGGTAAGTGGAGCATTGGATAATGTGTACAGAAGGTTCTCAAACATGTATTTAAACACAGTAATAATATTTAGATGAGATAAAAATATATATATATATAAATATAACACAAATAATTATGCATTTGTTATTTAGTTGAAGAAAATTTGAATTTTAATAATAAAATATCAATTTATCTTTTTTATTTCAATTCTTTTTGTTAATTACTTGTAAAAATAGAAGGTACAGTGCCATGATCAACTAATGCATGAAAGAGTTATGAGAAAACATTATCGGTATCTCATGCTGCTTTAGTTTTCAATATTAATTTGATAAATATTATATCATTAATTTTTGGTGCCGATCAAAAAAATCATTAATTTTTTATACATTTTCTCGGTCCACAGATGAATAATATGTTTTGAAATGTAGAAATGAACAAAGTTATTATTTTCTTTCAAACAATTTAAATAGAGAAACGAAATCTTTTAAAAGCTAATATAAAAAATATTTAAAAAACTTTCTTTAAAAAGAATATTTAAAAGATTTGTAATGTCATATAAGTCTTTAATATGTACCCCAAAAAAAGTATTAATAATATATAAAGAAATCAAGTGACTACAAAATGAAAAATCTTATGTTGTCCATACCTAGGAAAATTGCAATTTAAGTCCAATTTAAAATCTTAGTGTTCATGATATTCAGAAGTGAAATCAATTGAAAAACTACAATTTAAGAAACAAATTAATTTCATTTATTTAACTTCTTAAGAATGCACACCAAATCATAAATTTTTCAACAACTTTTTTTAGACAATGAAGTAAAATAAATGACAAAAATGAGGAAACATGATAGATAAAACAAAAGTTATATTTGATGAAAACAAAAGTTACTTAGAGTGAAGGTAACTAATAATTTAGAGAGAGAAAAATAGAAAGGATCAATAAATATATATATATATATATATATATATATATATATATATATATATATATATATATATATATATATATATTTCCAAATTAATTTGGTTTGGTTGCAGAATATGATTACAAAAGTGTACTTAAAGGTATGTACTTAGAAGTGGAATTAGAAATGAAAAAGTTACTTTGGAAAAATAAAAGTCACTTCAGGAACATAGGAACTTAGGAACATTTGGAAAATATTAATAAAAAAATTAATTTAACAGTGAGACATGTCTGAATCCAACAAGTGTAGGTGAACAACTGAAAACTTCCTGAAAAAGATGCACTACCAAACTTTAATCGACACTATTTAAATTAATAACAAAAGATTTTTTTTTCATTAACCAAATATATATTGATTTTTATTTTTTTTGAAAAATTTATTTTATAAAATTCTTCTCAGAAAAGATGGTTGATGACATGTTTTTAAGAATATTCAATGATATGTAAACATTTAGCTAAATCAGCTTGATTATATAAAAATTATTTCGAAGTTAGAAAAAAATAATCAATCCATCGCATTTTATTTGTTCATTTTAAGGAAGAAGTAAATTTTAAATCTAATTTTACAATATTAATTTATAAATTAGTTTAATCTCATTTGTATATAATAAATATTTCTTATTTTTATTGAATGTGACATTGCAAACGTATTATCTTTATACCTATGGTGCTAATTTTATATTAATTTTTACTTCTTTTCTGAAAACATTTATTGGTAAAACTCCATATTCTAATAATATGTATTAGACCATTAAGACTCATCTATGTATATAATAAGATCAAATCTGATTTGCATAGTATTCGAAAGGAAAAAAAAACAAACTTTAATAAATAAGTTAAATTATCTTTTATTTTGAAGAAATAAACTAATTTTGAAGCTTTGTAGTATTTATTTTTTTATGTTATGGTGATGATATTGACATTAAATTTTTTGGATATGATGAACAGAAGTTACTACCGTTGTACTCATAACAACTGTAGAGTGAAGAAAAGGGTTGAAAGACTCTCAGAAGATTGTCGAATGGTAATAACAACCTACGAAGGAAGACACAATCATTCTCCTTGTGATGACTCAAATTCATCAGAACATGAATGTTTCACTTCTTTTTGAACAATTAATGTGCTTTCAATAATTAATTAATTAATATATATATTTATGTACTAATAGTTATTTAGATGTGACAATTTTTCATGAGGGATTATATTGTTAGTGAGCTCAATCATTCTTTCATGGATGAACTCATTTCTATGTTGTTTATACAAATTATAAGGTTTAAATTAAGTTTTAGTCTTTTTTATTTTTCACATTTGTGTAACTTTACTTTTTTATATTTTTAAATTGGCTTGAGTTTAAATATTTTTAATTAATTTCTTATCAAAAAAATGTATTATATTGAGTGTTCAAAACATTTTTTACTTTAAAGACATGATGCCATCGAAAAACTGTCTTTATGTCTTCAACTTGTTAATTAACTTATGTTTTTTATTTTTTTTTAATTTATTCTAATTTATCGATCAACTCATTCTCACAGAGACAGATAGTAAGTTGACCACGAGTCAGAAGAAATTAAAGAGAAAATAAGTGATTTAGTATGAGTTAGATATGGGAAGACGAGAAAAATTGTTGGAAATCACACATTGACGTCGATTAGAGATAAGAGCAAATTATAATATATAAGTGAGGTGCAAATCTCACTTTACAAGTCGGTTTTGTGGGGTTGAGTTAGCTTATAATTCACTTTCTAACATGGTATCAGAGCTATCGGACCACCCAATTTCTACTATCACGCACGAGATGTCTATACCTCGACGTCACACATTGACGAGAGATAAGACCAGATTATAATATATAAGTGAGGTGTAAACCTCACCTTATAAGCCGGATTTGTAGGAGATTGAGTTAGGCTTAAAAATTCAATAACAATTAAAAAAATACTTAGACCAAAATAAAATAATATTTTTAGCCTTTAATAAAATGAAAATTTTTAATAGAAAATCAATAAAAATATATAAATTTATGAAATATCTAATGTGTATAAAAAGTATTTCTCTCATCGATGTTAATAATCGTTTAAATATTTTTTTTCTTTTTCATCCTTTAAGACTTTTTTAAATACAAAACCATAATTAAAATTCTTGACTCCAGAACAACTGTAGTGATTAATAATGTTATTTTAACTTATTATTTGAAATCGAAACAATTATCATCATAAAGGAGATAACTCTAGTTATAAAAGATTAGATTATTTTTTTTCTAAGAATCATCTAAAACATTTGCTAAATTTCAATGACAATACTAAGCATTCATTTAATTCTTTATAACATTATAAAAAAAGGAAAAATAATAATTAAAGCAAGTAATATATATGGAATAAATATATTTATTGAGCAAAACTTAATGTAAAGAAAAACAACTTATCCATCAAATAACGTCAATTAAAATTCGAAAAACATATAAAACGATTTCTGAAACTAACAATCATTTTCACTTGTGCACATTAATCACATAATAGAACATCCTTCTGAGTAATGATCATTGAAGTAATAGGTTGCTTTCAGAAATTCCTCTCCCCTCTCTCCATGATATTGAGATGCTTCTATGATGGAAGATCTCAGAGGAGAATCATTCCTTATCATCACATGATGGTTGAAAGTGTTTGAAAATTCATCTTCCTTCACATGATTGTTGAAAGTGTTTGAAAACTCTTCTTCCTTCACATGATCATGGTTGAAAGAGGAGTCTGAAAATTCTTCTTCTTTCTCATGATCATGGTTGAAAGTGTTTGAAAATTCACCATAGTGTTTTGGAGAGTATGAAGAATCTTCTTCTGAAACATCTTCTTTTGGAGCATTTGATGCAATCTTCTTTTTCTTTCCAAATTTTGAGAGTTTTGATATAGTTTTGAAGAAGCTTGATTTCTTCTTAGTTTTTTCGTCCTTTTGTTTTGAACTCATTCTTTCTTTCAAATCCTGCATACCATGCAAATTAAGATTTTTCATAAATGTTAATACACTATATTAGCAAACACATGGTAATAAAATAATTAACTCTTAATAATAGCAATTTAATATAATTAAAACAATACAAATATATATAAGATAACATCAGAGAGAGATATAAAAGAAAGTTCTTAATAATATTACCGTAACAACTATTTTTCCTCTTCTTTTACTCCTATGCTATACCAATTTATAGAGTTTTCTATAAAAGAAAAATCCAAACCCGTGACTCATCTTAATATTTTCATTAACTCACAAACATGTGTACGAGATCACACTTAAATTACATTATAGTTATACCAAGTGTTATTTAGTAGAACAGTTTAAACCATTAAACTAATAAAGTGTAAAATATATAATAATTAATGTAATAATCTTCACATTATATTTCTATCTAACTCAAACATTCACATTAAAAAGCACACTATTCCTAATTCTAAAAAGACTTGAAACACATATATAATGCAATTCACTTGAGAACATACGAATATTTATAAAGATGAAACATATAAATATTAAAATGCATTTTCATCATGATATATATCATGGTGGGATGAGATATGTTGGTGGAGAAGATTGATAGACCTAATAATCTAATAAATATAGTGACAAAAACTCTTCTTTTATTAAAGTCCAAAATACTATTTTGAACTTAATTTATATTATAAATATAATTTAATACAAGGAAGTGAAAGTAAAAATAATTTAAGACATTCAAGTCAAAGTGGGTATTTATTATGTTTTTTTTCAATAACTTTTTAGAAATAAATATGATCCAATAAAATAAATTATATTAGAACTACAAGTTTCTTCTTACTATTAATTATTAAACAAATTTTAGAATATATATATATATATATATATATATATATATATATATATATATATATATATATATTCCGATAATATCATATAAAAAATAATTGGCAATAGTTATATTTCTTTCATTCGGTATTTATTGTATCACATTCGTTTATACAAATACCTTACTTTAAAAGAAAGTTTTAACATTAGTTTAACTAAATTAAAAAATAGAAACTCTTATTGAGAAATTGTACATGCTAAGAGTTGAATTAATATGATGAAATATATAAACTTTCTTAATATTAATTTAAAGTTATTTTTAAATGTTTTGTGATTATTAAGCTATAAAATAATTTGTGATTAAATGACCAATAATTCTTTTGCTAAGGATTCTTCCTGATATAAATTTGAATATTATTTCTTTTATTTTTAAAGTTATAAAATGCATAAATGATTTTCGACAAAAGTTTTAGCTTATAGGGTTATAGTGATTACTAATAGAATTATTTCTCTTAAGGAACATGTTAAAGATGATATTTGTATTATTTCTGAAGTTATTAATCTTCTATCTAAAAGGGTCAAGGGTGGTAATATAGTCACTAAGCTTGATATAACCAAGACTTTTATATCATTAATTAGAATTTCTTAAATCAAGCGTTGTGTTGTTCTGATTTTCATGAAGGCTTTTTGACGTGGATTCTTCATATATTGTAATTTGCTCGTCTTTCTATTTGGGTTAATGATGGTTTGACTAGTTACTTCGCTTGTGATAGAAGTGTTAGACAAGGAGATCCTTTCTCTCCTTTGCTTTTTTGTTTTGCTGGGGAGGTTTTGAGTAGGGGCGTCTTAGAGCTTTTTTCTAAAAACTTATGCTTCCTACGGTTGGTCCTTAGGGATACAATTTTCTTCTCATATTCTTTATAGTGATGATATATTTGTTTTCTATAAAAGAGATGCTAGAACCCTACAACATTTGAAATCTTTCTTGCATGAGTATGACACTTTCTCTAGTTAGTGGGTAAGTCCTGCTAAAAGTCACTTATACACTAATGATGCTTCTTCTTCTTTTGTTCTCAAGAGGGTTCTCTCTTAAAATCACATATATCTTCCTTTTACGTATTTGAGTGCGCCAATTTTTGTGGAGGTTCCTAAAGTGTGATTTTTTCAACCTTTGGTAGATAAGATTCATATTAAACTTGTCTCTTAGAAAGGAAAGTTGCTTAGTATTAATGGGAATAGAATTCAACTAGTAAATTCGGTAATTGTTACTTATTGTCTTATAGCTTCCAAGTTTACAAATGACCTACTAAGCTTCTTCTTGAGATTAAACAATGAATTCAAAATTTTGTTTGAACTCGATGTACACAAAAACATGGGGATTGCTCACTGTTAAATGGTCTATCTTATGTGGTTCTAGGTGAGTGATGATTTGTAGGTTACTTATATTCAATTGGAAAATAAAACATAACTGCTACATTTAGCTTGAGAGTTTGCTTATGGAAAAATGACTTGGACTAAACTCATGCGTATCTTCGATTTCTTAAATCTAAGTATCAGAAATATATGTTCTTTAAATCGTCATTAATTTGGCATGGTATTAAGGATGCATATGATGTTATTCTTGAAAATACTTTTTGTACACTAGGTGAGGGTAATTATATTAATCTTTAGAATGATTGTTGGTGTTCTAACATTTACATATCTAAACTGGCTACAATTTCTTATTTTGACAAAGTAAGGTTATACTTTGTTGTTCGTTTAGCCTAGATAGGTACTCACTAGAACTTTTCTTTTTTTTTTTTAACCAACTTATGTTATTTTTCTTCTTTTGTGCTATCTTAAAAAGTTGCAAAAGAAGTTTCACTCTTCTAATAGGGAATGTGTAGATTGAGGAAACTTGATTTGGTTAGATAAGGTGTCACCAACTAAAACTTTGGTTCTTTAAAAGTTATTGTGTGATTGGTTATCTATTGATTTGGAGGTTAAAAAAAGTAGTTTTATGCTTTATATGTTTTTATTGTGGTAATAATGTTGAATCTTTTTCTCATTTATTTTTTAATTGTTCTATTATTATAGGATGTTGAGAATGGTTGAAGGAAGTTTTTCAGGATTTACAATTTTCTTTGGATTTGGTTGTTTAATTTATGAAGTTTCCTTGTAATGAGTTGCTTAAAGTGATTAAAGTGATTGTCATTAATGCAATTATTTGGAGGATGGGAAATCATAGTAGGTTTTAGTATCCAATTGAGTTTCCTTTTGTTATTTTTCAAATTAAGGAGTCAGTGAAAGGAGTTACTGCATGAGTGAGAATAAATCTAAGAAGCATATAAGTAATACTATCTCTGATTTTTTTGGTATTGAAAATTTTAATATTCAAACTAGGAAAGGTAAGATAGTTTCATTTATGGACGTAATATAACAAGTTTTATCTACTAATTGACTTAAGGTGAATACTAATGGTGCAACTAAGTTATCCTGAGTTTGCTTCATGTGATGATACTCTTTAGAGGAAGTTGGAGTGAATATCTGGATAACTTTTAAGCTTTTTTAAGGGAACCAATTATTTATACTAAGTTTATAAATGTCACTTATACTTTGGAGCATGTTTAGAGAGATGACTTTCAAAGGTTTTAGTTGGATAGTAATTCTTCTTTAGTTTATATGATATTTTAAATCAACGAGTGATTCCTCGTAATCTTAGAGAAAAATAACGTGTTTTCATTTTTGTAAGTATATGTAATTCAAAACTTCTAATGTTTACATAAACGAAATTATTATGATAAGTTAACTAATTTACTTTTAATTCATAAAATATTTATCTTCATGTATTTATTTAAATTTTTTCATAGATATAATTTATTTACGTTTCCTAAAATGTAAATTTTATGAGTTTAGTGTAATATCTCATATTTTGTTTTATTTTATTTTTTTACTTTTAATAAATATTCACAAAATGACAAATGATGAATGGACTTTGAAATGTAAGCATAACTTATATTTTATTTTTAACTACATCAAATTTTCTATAATTTATTTATTTATGTAAACTCAATCTTAAGTTCGATATTAACGAAATATATTTTATTAAAATATAATAATTTAGATATTGTAGCCGTTCAAACTGTTGTGTCGTAACTACATCCGAAACTAGAAAGATAATAAACAGACTGTGGTACGACCCAGTGGTGAAAGAGAGAATGGAAGCGCTGAGAGTCTGCACTCTAACATGGAACCCACTGAAGCACTTCTTTCACTCTCACGCATTTCGTCGAACACCTCGAACGCTCGTTTTCCGCGCCTGCTCATCTTCCACCACCGCTGATACCAGGGCTGCCGGTCGCAATCGCCGGAGCTCGGCGTCGTCGTCTACCACTTCGACTTCTGATAGGGACGCCATTCGAGCCATACGCTTGAAGAAGGTAAGTGGCTATCGCTCACTTGCAACGGTGTCGTGTTCTTCCGTTTTCTTCTAATTGCTGTGTTTCGTGTATGGACGAGTTTAAAACTGAATTGAAGCTGAGTTTTGAATTGGAAAATTGTGCATTGTGTGGTTTTTCGTTGAACTTCAATGCAGGAACGATATCAATTGCCTTGTAGTTAATTTTGTGATCAAAATTTATCTTTCTTATCTGTTCTCCCCGCTTATTGACAGTTCTAGCAAAATGAGAATATCATGTGTGTAAAAAAGGAGTAGTTTAAGACTAATTTTACTTAGCGGCTTTTTTTCTGCTGGGGATAGAATGCAAAAATTGAATGCATGGTTCGGACAAATGTAAAGATTTTGGTTGAGATGTAGTGTTTGTCGGAGAACTAACAAACTAGGGGTCTTTATTTTTAGATTGTCTTAATTTTTGTGGAAAGGATTATCATTTTTGACAATCCTTCTTTGTGGTTATTTGTAGGTTGAAGAATTGAGAAGCAAGGGGCTTGATCCGTATGCTTATGAATGGGACAAAACTCACGGTGCTAGTCAGCTGCAAGATATCTATATAGATTTGGCAAATGGTGAGGAAAAAAATAGTGAGAGTGACCACGTATCTGTTGCGGGAAGAATTGTGGCCAGGAGGGCATTCGGAAAGCTTGCCTTTCTCACACTAAGAGATGATTCTGGGTCAATTCAGGTTTTGTTTAACTCTTTTTGTACATTCAAGGTAGTGAGTATGTAAATATTATAAGTGGGGGACATTTATAAGCTATTGTGAGCTGTCTGTATTTATGTAAATTAGGAAACCATTTTTCCTTATAGTTATGAAGCATATTATGAATAAGAGCCCCCATTGTGTAATTTAAGCTTTGTTGTTATTGTAGTTTTAATTTTTAGATGCATGTTATATTCATGTAGAGATAGAAATTACTGTCCTTCTGTAAAGTGAATGGTATATATAGTGGCTAACTGAAGTTTTTAAAATCTATGATTTCAGCTCTATTGTGACAAGGAAAGACTCATAGGGGATCAGTTTGAAGAGTTAAAGGCACATGTTGATATTGGTGATATATTAGGTGTAAGGGGAACAATAAAACGCACAGAAAAAGGTATTTAACTAATCCTCTTATTAAATGATTAGGCCGTTTTTAGTAAATTGACATGGCTTGCATTTGCAACATGCTATTTCTTGTGCCCATAATTTATAATTTATCCCAGATTTTCATCTGTATTATCTGTTATCTTAGTGTAAATAAAGGTAAGAACTTGCAGTAATTCTATGACTTTTGTATGCTTTTGAATTCCCATGCATATGCCCTTTCTAAGATTACATAAAAATTGAGGTACTGAAAGTTTGCTGCTGATGTGATACATACACAAAATCTAGTATGTTAGCAAATATGAGAGTTCAGGGGACAAATTAAATTCACAAGAAGGTTTTCTCTTTAAAGGTAAAAGAGGTTACAAATGTAAACAACATGTCTACGCAAATTGGAAGTCTCGAGCTGTCTCTAGGTGGATTAAACCAAATAATTTTTTAAAATATTTGCTGAAAGTTTTGTATTATGTTCTACTGGAGTTTTCTCAGCCTTCTTTTGTTTCATATATGATTATTTGTCGTATGAGTGTCTATCTACTGAAGATTTCTAGTATATGTCATACCTGTAATTACTCTTTCAAGTTGCTAGGGACTAGTTATGATAATTGCAGACTGAGAAATAGTTAATTCCTGAGATTGATAACCTTTCTCTGCTGGATTAAATATGCTCTTTGACAAATGCCAGATGATAGCCTGATAGTTATGAAACATTTGAACATCTTCTCATGTTTTTTTCTGGTCTTACTTCAGGAGAACTTTCTGTGTGTGTCCAATCTTTTGCAATCCTTACAAAATCTCTGCTTCCACTTCCTGACAAATATCATGGACTAACTGATATAGATAAACGTTATCGACAGAGGTAAGCTCATGCTTTTATATTTGTGTTTATTCCTTACTTATTGAAATCACTGTTATATACTAAGACATTTGTTATTTTATTAGTGACTATGATTACAATTCTTCTATACAATTTTTTTTTTCCTTTATCTAGTTCTTTCTATTTTTGTAATAGGATATCTACATCTACTCATGTTCTTTCTTGTTTCTCATCTGAGTAAATTATCTTCATCTTTCAAATTTTTTAATGGATTGTATTTTTTATTATTTCTTATTTTGTGAAATATGACTTATATCATATCTTATTCTTTCTTTTTATTTTCGTTATTTATTTCTTATTACTTCTCCGTTCCATGTCTTCTCTAATTATACCTCACACTTTTGGACTATCAATTGATTAGCTATGATTTAAAATGTTTCTTCACTGTTAATTGTGGACTTGTGGTTAGGTACGTAGATATGATTGCAAATCCAGAGGTAGCCGATGTATTCCGTAAAAGAGCAAAGGTGGTTCATCTACCAAACTTTTTTATCTCTTAAGAGTTTAAACCCAATGGCATTCAACTGTTTTAAATTTGACATTAAATAATTGTAATGTTGTAGACTCATTAAGTTTATCTTCAATCCTTTTCCCATGTCTCCTAATTGAGCTATAACTATTTTTTGTTTCCGTGTTTCTTATTGAGAAACAGATCAAGCTGAACAATTTATTCTATAAATTCATGGGAGGATATCAAGGATCAAAATTACAATTCTTGAGCAAAAGTGAAAGGAGTCTAGGAATTGGACTCAGTGGAATACGTGAATAACAAAGACAATTAGATTGTAATTGCATTTTGAGTTCTAAGGGGAGTGTGCTCAGCCAGAGAATGTCTTACACTTTTAGCATTTTTCTCCTCCAAAATAAACTAGACTAAGAGAGTAAAAGAATTATGGTCATCATGCTGTTCGGTGAAGAATTTTGATAAAACTATGATGGTAAAGTTCAACCTCGGTGACCAGCTTGGTCTTGCGTAATAGTTTTGAATCCAGAAAAAATCTTTTTGCATGTGTAATGTCCCTCCCCCGTAACATCTCATAGCAAGGAGCCCTCTGGCGTTGTGGTACATAATTTTCCTTACTATTGGTAAAAGAATGATGTTCAGTATGTCTATTTTGGGTTGTAATACATTATAACATGTTTACATTTCTTTTTCTTGAAATCTTGTTGCTGTAAGTGTTATGATACTTTTTTTATTTTTGCCTTAGTTATATATTTGATTGGATTTGATTTGAATGAAGATTTAGAATTTTGGTTTCTGCGATCATAGGCTCACTTTCTGTCCTTTTAGACTGATTAACAAACTTCTCTTATGTATTTCCTGAGCAAGTAACTTGATTGAAATTGATCTTCTAATCAATTTCATTCAAATAGGTTGTATCAGAGATACGGAGGACTATGGATTCTTTAGGTTTTGTTGAAGTTGAAACTCCAGTTTTGCAGGTTTGTTGATTTTAATGTACCTACCCTGGCTGCATATTTTTATTTACATAGAAGTGCATCTTCAAATGTTGGGGACTCTACTAGCTGTTTGATATATGCTGTTTATATTTAAGCAAGGAGCATGGATCTTTTAGAAGTTTTGATCTAACAGGCTAGCTTGATACATGATCTTTTATGTTTGGTTATTTTCATATTTATGCATTGTACTGGATCTCATGAATGTCAGATTGATATAGGGGTTATAAGATTTCAATTAAATGGCATAGTGGAACCTGCCAGATTTGTACTGTTATTATGCCATTGTTGGCTTTGTTTTCAATCATCTAACTATTTGGGTTATAACTGCAACTCCAAGTCACCTCTTTTTAGTTTTTCTAATTAAGGTACCATTAAAATTTTGGACCTTGTCTATGGATTGTACCATATGCTCTTTCAGTCTCAACTCTCAATACAACTGCTAAGTGATATATGATGTAATTACTCTCCAAAATGCCTTTTGTTGTAATTTTATTAATTATGATACGTAGGAGTGTGGCATTTGTACATGGAAGTTTTTTTTTTCCTGAAACTGATTAAGTTCATTGACTAGGGAGCAGCTGGGGGAGCAGAAGCCAGACCTTTTATTACATACCATAATTCTCTTGGAAGAGACTTATATCTGAGAATTGCTACCGAATTACATCTTAAGAGAATGCTGGTGAGATTTGACATATTTGTTATTTGTGAAGTCTTGCTTAGAATAGAACTCAGAGAAACATTCTTTTTTGTACAGGAAGGAAGTATCGAGGGGTTTGCCTCTTCTTACTTCACTCAGTAGTGGTGCAATTCTTTGTTTAACAAAGGAAAATACATTAAGTATTCATTCTGAATGTAATGCAAATGAATAAAATTACTGGTCAAAATATTGTTTCTTTTTATCAAATTTTGAAATTGCCGTGGGAATGCTGAAATTTTACTCTTGACAATACTAACAATTAGAAAATGTTGTCTTTTCTTTTAAGGATAATTTCATTCGTATTAGCTGCAAAATTTTTTGAAATATTTTCATCTAGAATATGGCATATATTCTTCAAGCTATAAATTTGAAACTGGCTTGATTAATATGGATGTTATTTTTCTAGTGAAGTCATTAACCATTTTAATCCTTTTCTTTATGGTAGGTGGGTGGCTTTGAAAAAGTATACGAGATTGGTCGAATATTTAGGAATGAAGGAATTTCAACTCGACATAATCCTGAATTTACAACTATAGAGGTAAGAGTTTAGATTCTGGAGGTGAATTTTTAAGCTTCCGTTACATAGGCCCGAACTGCAGTTCTATAGCAGAAGCGGAAAACCTGGATCCAATAACAACTAGCTGTTAATATGAGAGGAAAAGGAAGAATAGCTGAAGAGGGCAGGAAGTGGAAAATTCAATTAGCAGAGAGAATTTCATGACAGAATTGGGACAGGTGGCATGTAAGAAGATTTGGGACTCACGGGGGGAGAAGGGAGATGTTACATAAGAGAAAAATTGGGGTGGGGGAAGAGAAGGGGATATGGAAAATTTGGTGGTGGTTTAGAGGATCACCACGCTAGCTTGTCGATAGTCTTGGTTTTCATTTTTAGTTTTTGTTCACTTTTCCGGTGAGGTTTTCATAGTAATATTTAGTTAGTTTTGGTACTTGATGTGAACATAAATAACATTTCCTCATATGTTGGATTTCCTCATATGTTGGATTTCAAAATGATTTAGCAGTGATCGTTTGATATTTCAATTTGCACATGACCTTTTTCACTATATATTGAATTGCATTCTGTTAAATATTGATACTAGTTAAACTTTAGATGTACGAAGCATACTCGGATTATCAAAGTATGATGAGTTTGGCAGAGGAGATTGTCACTCGATGTGCTCTAGCAGTTCATGGGAAGCTTACAGTTGATTATCAGGTAGACGCTGTTCTTACTAAATTTAATCTAGAATTGAATTGGTTAGATGTGTTAGAAGAGATGCCTAAGCCTCTAGAACGGATAAAACATGTTACTGTATTGTTTATTGTTCAATGTTTAAATAGGAAGGTGTAGTGCCCCCTTGATTGATCCCCAATTTTCGGGGCAAATGTTGGGACTTTGATCTGTAAGGGAGGGCTAGGAGTACCACCATATTATAATTATAATATTTAGATATATGGATGTTCAATTTGACAAAAAACATTCTTGGTTCTGATTGCTTAATTTAAGTAAATATATTATCAATCAACGGGGCTGTCTATTGGCACATAATAAGAGTACTACAGACACATCTGTAAATACTTTATTTAAATCACTTGAAAAAATGATTATGGTATATTTTTTGTGTTTTTGACAATATAAATACTTTCTTTTCCAACAGCACCTTTCAATTTTAACTTCTTATCTTGTGCCTTCACGCATAATAGAAAATTCCTTATTCAAATTTAATAAAAATGTTTTTAAAATTTTACAATATCATCAAAATTTATAATAGTATGTTATGTTACCTTTTTAGCAATGTAATAATTAGTACTCAATATAAAAGAAATATTAAATAATGGCTCTCAAGCCAAAAATAAAAAAATTAATCATAAACGAGATCAGAACTTGAATGAATCCCACAATAATACATCTGTTTTTTCTTTAAAAGTTTATTTATTTATAATTTGATTAAAAAGGCAATTAAGTTCTCAATTTTTTTTTATTCAGTGATTTTTTTTTCTTTTTTACATTGGATACAAGTATACATTTTTCTTTTATTTTCTCGTACAACCAAAAAGACCTCCAAAGCCATTTCGTAACTAGTGAATTGGCTACATGGATAAAACCACCTTGAGTGTCATTGTCTTATGTTCAAAATCAGATAGGTCATTTATTTTCTCTTCACTTTAAGTTTTTTGTCACCTTTTTTTTATTAAGCAACTTCTGTAAAAAAAATTGGAAACCCAAAACTTCATTTATAGTTCACCCAAGGAAAACAATTCACAGTCATAGGTAGATTTTGAAATTTTTAGAATATAAGAGGAAGCTTCTTATCATTGTATCAATTATACAACTCAGAAAATTCTAATCTTCATATATTTGTGATAGTTTATCCAGCCATTATATAACTACAGAGAGTGTTTATACACACACACAACATATGGGGTGAATATATATATATATATATATATATATATATATATATATATATATATATATATATATATATTTGTGTGCACGTGTATACATATAGGTAATGTACCATCTGAGAACTTTTGTTAAAATGAGAAATAAGAACTATAAATATAAACAATAGATATATTGTGTCAAGAATTGTATTTTTATGACCAAGATACAGCCGGTGGATGCATAATCTTTTTAAGTGGTCATGTGTACACTGGCTAACTTTTAATCTTGACCAACCATGCCTAGTTTTATAGTCCAAATTGTTAGTTTTTATTTTTCAAAATAGTAAAGAATTATCATTTGATACATCCCTTATTTAAGTGAAACTTTCATATTATGAATTACTTTCAAATATCCCTTTTTATTTATCTAATCTTAATTAAACCTACTACCAATTTTATATATTTATCTTCAAATTTGCTCATTGTTCCTTGCAGCCCTTCTGTTCTCATCCTGTCAACAGAGGATATTATATTTACAATAGTGCTTTAAAACTTAAAATGAACTTTTTTTTTTATATATATTCTAGACATTTTCTCTCATGTAGTTCCCTCAATGATAGCTTAGCATTAACTAAAAAAATTTAAATGTCAGCTGGTGTTTGATGAGTGAAGACATTATACTGAAATTTAATTCCGTATAACAAATTTATTGAAGGTGGTGTAATGATTCCATACAGGGAGTTGAGATATGTCTGGAAAGGCCTTGGAGGAGGGAGACTATGCACAATCTTGTTAAAGAAATTGCTGGGATCGATTTCAACGAATTTGGAGATGATATTGAGGTTGCAAAGCGTGTTACTCTAGATACCCTTGGAAAGAATCTTGATAACAAGGATAAAGGTTCCATTGAAGCATGCCAGTCCGTTGGCCACCTTCTTAATGAGGTAGATTTTATTCATGAGCATCCAGTTTTTATTCTTTTCATTTGATAAATTTAGTTCTTTTTTGCAATTACATTTTTTCTCCTTTTATATTGATATTCCTCTCTTTTGCACTTTTTGCATTTATTATACTGTCAATTTGATTTGCAGACACTAACCAAATTGTTTTTGTTTTGTTTATTTAGGTTTTTGAGATTTTTGTAGAACCAAAGCTCATCCAACCTACTTTTGTTCTAGACTATCCGATTGAGATATCTCCCCTTGCCAAACCACACAGAAGGTAGAAACATCTCAAAATATCAAATAATGTTATTTGCTGTTATTAAAGGTATTTTTATCCTACATACTATGAAATATTAATCTTTTCGAACTTAGAATATTTGTTTCACAGATTAAAACTCATCCCCGGGAATATGAACTCGGGAATGTTGTACTACGTACTTTCTGGCATGCAGTGATTACATTTATTTTAAAAAAGGCATCCTGGCCAATCTCAATAAGAAAGTGATGCACAGTTTCTGTTTCTAGATAGTAGCTTCTATCTTACACATGATCCTACATTAGATACACAGGTTTGACTGAGAGATTTGAACTTTTCATTTGTGGCCGTGAGTTGGGGAATGCATTCTCCGAATTGACTGATCCCATAGATCAGGTAAGATTCAAGTTTTCAAACTTTTCAGATCCAAGTTGCATAGCTTGTGTAGATTTTGCTTATCGTACACTATATATAATGTGTTTGTCATCATTTGTTTCTCATATTCAACCACTAGAAAAGGGGAAAATAAGATCCTGGTAAGATAAATATAAAATACTGTCACCCTATATCCTAACAAATACTATTCTCTGTTATTTTAGAAGTAGGTTTAGGTTCTTGTGGTTGTTAGTTCAGAGTAGTTTATTTTTCTTTTCCTTTTTCTTTTTCTGCAATTACCTTAACAAGATAGATGACATATTGGATAATAAGTTCAGTATCATTTATGACAATTTGATGACATACTAACAGGAAAACAAGTCAAACTTGGTGCTGCATGATAATCAAATTGGTGCTTTGTGCATTAACTGCATGCGATTTCTCCATTTTTTTTTCACATCCAATTTTAAGTTCACAGCTACTCTTCTTCAACTTTACATGGATAACCAAGTTAGGTATTAGGAACCAAAAATAAAGAGAAAACTTGAATGGTTCGTTCGTTAATCTGTTCCAGATACCACCAGAAATAGAAAATGACTTTGCCCCACCTGTTTGGAAAAAGAATGAACTCTAATGGTTTCTTCTCTGAACTTAATTAACTGTCTCAATTTAATTATGGTTTCTTCTCTGAACTTGGTAGAGGGGACGCTTGGAAGATCAAATTAAACAGCATGAAAAGAAGAGGTCAGCTATTTCGGCAAATGATGATAAAAAGGAAGGAAAGGATGATGAAGATGACTCGTATGAAGTAACTCTTGATGATGACTTTCTCACAGCTTTGGAATACGGAATGCCTCCAGCTTCGGGAATGGTATGTCTGCATTGTGTATCTTTGTATAGTTGTGGAACTTACCCTTATTTTTTCTTGTGGTATTAACATGGTCACGTATTGAAGGCACTGATTCTGTCCAATGCAATCAACAATTATCTTGTCTTGAAATCAACTTAATAATAGATTAATTTTCTGATAGTGTCATTTTTTAAGAGCAAAATCATCATGTTCAATTTATATCATAATCATTCTTCATTTTAAAATGTTACTTTACTAAATACAGTGTTATAAAGGTCCGTTATGATTTTCATTGTGTATATTCTCATGTTTACTTTTTATCTTCAAATTTATGTTTCAATAGTTTATTGAATTTCTTATTGAAGAACATATGTATTAGAAATGAATGAATTATAAGCTATTACTGGAATTTCAATGCTTGTGTATGAGTGATATAATTAGTGTAATAGGCAACAACCATGGTGTATGCAAGCTAATGATTTCACTTCTCTGAATTGTGATGTTAATAATCTTTGTCAGCATTGTTTGACCTACAAAGTGTTCGAATAGCAAATTGGTTTTCCTTTCCTGTTGTAGTCTTTTAATTGCCATTTACAAATCCAGGGACTTGGAATTGATAGGCTCGTGATGCTTTTGACAAATTCTCCCAGTATTCGAGATGTTATCGCCTTCCCAGTACTCAAGTTGCAGCAATAGTGATATGTTTGTGAGTTCACTGTGCTCACTTTTTGCTCTTTCCTTAATTATATATGAAATCGTTTGTAGAACATGTAACAAGATCAAGTTATTTATTATTCCTCAAATTACCTGTTTGGGAGTTTTGATTTCTGGTAAGGCAAAATATGTCACTTAGAATATCAACAAAGGATTAGTTATTCTTCTCCTACAATATCATTATTATTGTCTTCTAGAAGAAAGTTAAGTTGATGGTAATGTATTTTATGTGTGGAGAAAATTATTATAGAGAATTTGATTAAAAGAATTACAAATAACAGTACCAAATTAAAAAAAACAAAAAAACAAACATAGAATGGATATGTGAATGATTTTCACCTGATTGCATATTGAAAGTTAAATATATTTTGAAGGGATGAATATTATAAAATAAATCCATGATTTTTATATGAAAAAAATTCATATATTTTTTTAAGAAAATCATTTTGTACTTTGAATTTCATAGCTTAAAAGAAAAATAAATAGTTTATCATATTAAAATTTTATCATTAAATAATTTATACATTCTAAATTTTATGTTTCACGATTTTTTTTTTACATTTTCTGTATTTTAATTTTTGAATAATTGCCAAAAATGGATCTAGTAATTTAATTGTTTAAGGATTTGTAGATCAAAAATGAATCATCCAATTCGAATCGTTTTTTATTTGTATGGATAAATTGTTTCTAAAAAAAGCATAATCCAATTTGAATTGAACTTCTAGCTATTTTAATTTGTTAATTAAATGTCATTTTAAGTAAAATCCGATTTAAAAACAAACATTTATATCTTACTAGTGCATTCTTTCTCACTTTCTATTTCACTTTTATTTTTAATTTTTAATTTTTAATTTAAAATTTATTTTTTAAAAGTGCTAAATGTCAATAAAAGAACGTATGTGAATATAAACTTTTAGGTATAACCTCCCTACAATATGAATGATTTCATCCAGAGACTAAAAATATAAGCACTATTTATTATAATATATTAAAATTCATATGTAATATAAAACAATAACAGTTGCTTTTTTCATTTATGATCATTAAGTAATTAAAAAATAATATAAAGAATATTGGTTTTTTCATAACGTATAAAATGAATTTTTTTATTTTTCATACAAATTATAAACAAATATAATTTATTATTCAATATTATATAAGTATCTTATGTGAATAATAACTTATGGACAAAAGTAATAATTATTAAATAATATAATATAAAATTTAGTATTATTAATATATTGAGATTTCATAATTGAGAAAAGTAAATTACATCACATTACTTAATTGAGTCACACACTAAAAATAATTTAATATATTCATTTAAAATATTTTTACATATGCTTCTACAAACTATACATACAACTAAATTTGTCATGATTTTTTTTATTTCAAAATAATACAATACTGTATGAATCTAAATTGACAAGGACAAGCCAAGTAAAACCTTCTAACATTAAACTAAAAAACACTTCTAAAAGATAACAAGAAAGGTTTGAAAGATCAAAACCCTACGGCACACACTCTGTTAAGTCTTTGCAGAGGCACTACAATTCCATTTCCAAAGAGAGAGAAGAAGAAGAAGAAGAAATTCAATGGCAGCAACGACAGAGGTTGAGAAGAAGAATCTAGAAGAGGAGGCCGAACAAGTCGTTAATCCATGGGAGGTTTCTTCAAAAGGAAAAATCGACTACGACAAACTCATCGACCGTTTTGGTTGCCAGAAGCTCGACGACGCTCTCATTTCGCGTCTCGAACGCCTCACCTCGCGTACGCCTCACGTTTTTCTACGACGCCACGTTTTCTTCGCCCACCGGTACCTCCATTTCCTTCATTCACTCCCTTCATTTGCTTAAACGGTGATTTGAGAGTATCGTTTATGTGTTGCAGCGATTTCGCGGAGATTCTCGACGCGTACGAGAGAGGCGATAAGTTTTACTTGTACACCGGGCGCGGACCTTCCTCTGAATCTTTGCACTTGGGACATTTGATTCCCTTCATGTTCACTAAGTGAGTGAGTTCGCGTGTCTCCGTTTTCTTCTTTTGAGGATTTAAAATGAATTTTGATTTAAGTTTGTAGATCTAGTTTGGTGCAGCCTTTTGTGATTGCTAGTGGATTTTAAAGAGGGAGCTAGTTAAGAGTTTGGTACCTGAATTGGTTGACACTATTGGCTTGTTTTTAGGTCGGTATTGTGCAGGTTGATAAAAAAATTGATAATCTAATGTGTGTTTTTGTATTTAAGATTGAATTTTAAAGAGTGGGCTTAGAATTTGGTACATGAATTGGTTGACGCTAGTGGCTTATTTCTTGACCAATTTGTATAGGTTGACTGGGTTTCATTTTTTTATTTAAGTGGAAATTTGACGAAAAATTGTAAATATATTGTGTAGGCAATATCTATTAGAATTTCTGTGTTAGTGTAGTCTGCTTTTTGTATTGATGTAGTCATTTTCATAAATGATAGGTTAAGAGAGTTTTACCATGATAATTGATTGAAATTAGATGTTTAAGTTGTGGGTCAAGCTAGAAAGGAAGGTGAATTCTCAATTGTTGTGATTGCTCGGGATGTTTTTTGACTTGGCGGAAAATGGTATGTAGGTATTTGCAAGATGTGTTTAAGGTTCCTCTGGTTATACAGCTCACTGATGATGAAAAGTTCTTCTGGAAAAATCTTACTGTAGAGGAGTGTCGAAGACTTGCAAGGGAGAATGCAAAGGACATCATTGCTTGTGGTTTTGACATTTCAAAGACGTTCATCTTCTCTGATTTTAATTATGTTGGCGGGTGAGTTATAAAGGCAGTATTTCCCTGATATATGCAGATTTATTAAATCATGGATTATTAAAGTTTAAGGGATTTTATTGAGAATGTTTAGATATACATTATTAAAATTAGTTGAATCTTAGGCATGGTTTTCTCTTATTTAGCAAAAATTTCTCCAGTTTATCCAGAACATTGCACAGAATTTATTTCCAAGATGAAGTTTTCTCATAGAAATTTTTAGTTCAGCAACCTTTAATGTGCGAGCACTTTTAATGTTTTTGGGTCTCATTCTTATATTTAAAAAATGAATGACTGTTAAAACTAATTTGGAGCTTTTATCACACCATAATTAAAAGAGAAAATACTGAGTAAATATTTTATGTTTTGGAATAAACTGTCTCATGAGAAATTTCCCAATCTCTTTTACTGTTTTACTTTGAATTACGTAAAGTAAATCTTCTGTCGTATGAGGATAATTTTCCTTTTCAGTTCCTTCTACAAGAACATGTGTGAGGTTGCATCACGTGTGACTTATAACCAGGCTGTTGGCATCTTTGGTTTTGCTGGGGAAGATCATATTGGAAAAGTTAGTTTTCCTCCTGTGCAGGTATGGTCCATTTCTTCTCTTTACAGAATGATCCTAACTTTAGATTTTGGTTACTGTAGTTGGGCTATTAGTTGGCTTCCTGAGTCATTTCTCTTATTTGCTGATACATAATGTATTGTTATCAATTACATGCGATAGCGGCACTATTCATATTTTGTTCTTAATATTTTTGTGAAAGTTTGTCCCTAACAATTATTTGAACATATTTGTGATCTATTGACAATGGAACTTTAACATCATGATGATGAAACTATATATATTCTTCTGTGCGTATAATGCTTTGTGTAAGTTTGTTTTTCCTAGTTATAATTGAATCCATTTAATTTAAAAATAGTACATATTTTGAATTTTCTACATGGTGATGACTGTATGTGCTTCTTTTGTCTATGCAGGCCGTTCCATCATTTCCCAGTTCATTTCCTCACCTATTTTCTGGAAAAGAGAATCTCCGTTGTTTAATTCCTTGTGCGATTGACCAGGTCAGTTGGACATCAATGCAAATATATGCTAGTTGATTTGGCTGAAGATTAACTTGTATGGCAATGGCCAGATGTGATTACTGTGAAAATTTATTCTTGTAAATATTTAAAGAAATGTCATAAAAAGGATCTATTCCAACTTAAAGCATATAACATTTCTCAAATGCATGTGAACATCTCGGTCTGTTATTTTCTTTCTAGTGTTCATCTTATTCTTTCTAATAGCATTTTTTATGATATATTCAGGATCCCTATTTTAGAATGACACGTGATGTTGCTCCTCGAATGGGTTTCAACAAGCCAGCCTTGATTGAATCTTTATTCTTCCCTGCATTACAGGTATTCTTGTGTTGCAAAACATGCTACTTTATCAAATTGATTAAGAGAGCTACTGATATTCATCATTCTGCTAACCTAATTGAGCTCTTAATTCTCTCCAGTCAATTTTTGTTTTGTTTTATTATGAACTGTGTTTTACAAAAGCCTAAGCTGTTGGGTTAAGTATTCTGCTGCCATAAGCATTCTTGGCTACCTTTTACAATGCACATTCTCTGTGGCCTATGGGACACCAACTTCAGCTGCCCACAATAAATACCTTCTTGCAAACAAACTCAAAATATAATATTATGCTAACGTAAATTTACGAAATATAATTTCTTACTACTACATCTCGCAACTTGATGTGTTTACATTATCAACAAAGAGTTATCTTCGGGCCCCTAGGCTTTGTCAAAAGCTTACCTACTGTGCTTGTGCATCTCTGCATGCACATTCTCATCATCTTTCATGACTGGAGTTACTAGGTCAGGCAGCAGGTTTTTGGTGTTCATTGAATTGAGAACCACCATCAGTTGTCCTAGTCATATCAATTTGCACATATAAGAAAGACAAGCACTCAATGCATATTATTAAAACATTAAAAATACATGGAGTAATTTTCCATATTACAAAACCCTATTCAAAACCTTCAATTTATTTTTCTAATTTTAGATTACACAATCTGGAATGTATTTTAAGATTGAGCAATCTGGAGTGTCTCTCGACAAAACCAAAACAACATGAAATCACGATGCACAGAAGCTTATTATCTCTTCCATGTTTCTGGGGGTGGCACTGATTGGACCAAAATAGGCAATGGTGGTCAGAAGAGTTAATGCATATGGCACAAGCTTGGACTGCAATGTGTATGGAGGTGTAGACAGCAAAGAGAATAGGGTTTATTAAGTTTTGTATTTGGGCGAAGGGATGTTTTGGTACACATTCCATGGGAGTAGGAAGGAGCCTAAATTTAGTTGTGATTTTTGGGTCATTTGGAGTTCAAAACCCCAAAACTATCTAATAACATAATGTATGCTAACACAAAAAAGAGACATTGCTCCCACAATGCCCCATGGTGTCTTTGTTCATGAACGAGTATGGAGAGGGGAGCCAGAATCATATAATATTCTGCATGTTGGGTTGGGATTTTATTCTGTCAACCATGACCTCACATCTTTAAAATATATAAATTTTCAGGGGGAAACAGGAAAAATGTCTGCCAGTGATCCCAATTCCGCAATATATGTGACTGATTCTGCAAAAGATATAAAGAACAAGGTGCTACTGAAATTACTCTATTTAAATTTTTTTTTTCTGTTAATTCTGTTGCTTATCTACAAGTCTTGTAGATTTATTTGTTCATTGTGACAAAAGTTAGCAGTAGGTTATTCTTTCTTTAATTGCTTGTTTTGTTGAGGAATCTTGGGTGACAAGGTAAATATACTTGTTGTCATTGGCGTTTGTGTAATGAGTATAATTTTTCTAAGCAACATCTGTGTGGTTTCTTCTGCCCTCATTTGGTTATTTTCACCAAGTGTATGTGTCGCTCTCTTCAGGTAAACAAGCATGCATTTTCTGGTGGGCAAGATTCGGTTGAGAAACATAGGCAATTGGGGGCAAATCTTGAGGTAACGGAATTATTGCCGGTTCATAAATAATGCACTTTACATGTATTAGATGTATAAACCTCATCATTTATTTAATGTTTTCCCCCTCACCTAAATTTTGAAAAGTGATAGAATGAAGAAGGATTAAGAAGGCACATGTATATAATATGCCTAGTAAAATTGAAACGAAAGATTAAACCCTTTTTTTGTCTAATAAATTGTTTTGCCTTTCTTTTAGTGCTCCCGTCTTTACCTCCTGTTACAGTCCAAGAATTTTGACCTTTTGTAGCATGATTCAGGTAGATATACCAATCAAATACCTAACTTTTTTCTTAGAAGATGATGCTGAACTTGAACACATTAAAAAGGTCTGATTTCTATCCTTTTCCCCCAATTTGTTTAATAATACAAATAGCATAAGGAGGAACCCTTTGATTTTCTTTCCCTAACTTGTTTTGTTATTCTCTTGTAGGAATATGGAGAAGGGCGCATGCTAACGGGTGAGGTAAAGCAACGGCTAATTCAGGTCTTGACTGAAATAGTGGAGAGACATCGTAGGGCTCGGGCTTCTGTGACTGAAGAGGTATGCATTCAACAATAATAGATGTCATTGCATAGATTCCTACGTTACAAGAGTGAAATAATAATACAGGGAAAATAAGTTGACATTTCGATTGTTAATTGCATAATCTTGAGTATTGCCAAAACCAATTATTAACCTGGGTGAGAGGAAAGTCTTGGTTGGAATTAAGAAAACCCTTATTGTTGAATATTGCTAGAACATCTGAAACTTGTTTACTCTTAGATAAGATTTTTTTTACTGAAAAGCTGCCTCCATTCCACCAATATATGTGTGTATTTGTGTCCGGGTGTTCACAATTGAAAAAGTAGCATTTATTAGTGTTCAAAATTTTGACGGAATATGGTCAATATTCGCACTACATACATATTTGGTTGGGTGGAATTGTTTTACGAAATCATGGTTGGTTGTATTAATGTATATATGGTGCTAAACTTAAATATTATCTTTTTCCATAATTCTCAGATGGTGGATGCATTTATGGCTGTCAGACCACTTCCTCACATGTTTGACTGAAGTCATCCAGCATTTGTTTGCCCAAAATTGCTGAGATCCACTTGTTTGCCAACCGGAGCTTTTTCTCACCATGAAAAGGAGTTTTCTACTACGATTTTGTTGCATAGACTTGCTATCATCAAAATTTGTACCATTTTTTACTACCATCTGACAATTAAAATGGTAAGGAACTTGGTTCTTTTGAGTTATATGAAAGGAAAAAAATTGATTAGCATTGGAAGACCTTTGTCATCTCGAGTTTGCAGTTTAATTAGGCTCGAGTTGGTTAACGTATGAATGAAGTTCTATAAAATGCCATAATAGATTTTGTAATTAACATTATCTTTTCTGTTATAACTGCAAGACGATTGAAAAGTGTTCGTGAATTTAGAGTCGAAGACCACAGCACAGTTTTATGGATACAAGATGCATTCGGAACTTTTTATGATCCCACCAGTAAAAGATTGATTTTATGTTTCTTGTAACCCATCGTTACAATGAAGTGTCTGTATAATATTTTTATTTTAATTCACACTTTCTCGATTCAAATTTAAGGGAAATATAGTTATGATTGATGGATTTATATGTAAGTAGACTTAGATGCAAGTAGATTAGGGTTATGATCGATAAATTAAGTTAATTTGAGTATGGATAAATATGTTTATTGTTTTTAAATTTCAACAGAAAATTATAATTTATTTGTATTTCAAACTATGATATAATTGTTTTTAAATTTAAAAAATGAATAGATATAAGTTTTTTAACATAACAATGTTATTTGTTTATATCTGTTTTAAATTGATATTTTAGTTGCCACGGTTTTTTTTTATACCGGTAAGCATTCCGAAGATATTTTTATATATATATTTTTTTAATTTTAAATAAAATTATTTAAAATCAAATTTTTTAAATATAAAATTAAATAAAAAGATATTTTTAAAGTATAACTCAGATCTAATTACCTAGTAAAATGTTAATGTTGAAACATTGGAAAAATACTATAAAGAGGAATTTGAATGAGGAATTTGAATAGTGTTTTAAAAACTTTTAGCAGTAATTGTTAGAGGCACTTGTGTTTTAAAGAGTGTTTAGAAAAACATTTATAAGGTAACTTGTTAAGAGATTTTGCTAATCTTTAATAAAGATTATACAAGTTTTAACACTCTTACTTTACAACAAGTATCAATCACCCTGGTCTCAATACTAGTCAACTAATTGGATCATTTAACTCAACTTAGTTACATACCAAATGTTTTAATTCACTTATGAATTTACAAAACAACCAAAAAGGTTTTTCAAACAAGATATAAATTTGATAACTCAAAGAGAAAATAAGTTTCATTATAAAGCAAATATGAAAGACTTGTAAAAATGTTCTCTATAAACGAAAGCGTTAGACATATAAAGAAAGAGATGCAGCGTAATAACAAGCTTGTTTATATGCATGTATATTTCTTGTCTTCTCTTCATGCAATAATCTATAAATAACATTCTTCGAGAAAGATCCGTTAGTCTTTTTAGGTAGGTAGTCAGACTTAGGTCTACGTTTATAGTGATTTATCATAACTTTGACAAAAGTAGTTTGTACGATTTTGTAGAGCTTGAAGCTTTAAGGAAACATTCTCAGAATGTCTTCCTATCTCTTAACGTCTTTATCGATCTTGTGTAGGAATTTGAGTAAATTCTTGTACCTTCATGATCTGCACAGATAAAGAGAACAAAACATACAAGCAAAGAAGTACTTTTCGTACATGCAACAAATGTTTTAAACGTTAGTAATCGTTTAAGCATATTGCGTGTTGAAAACATTTTAGCACACGCCAGCTCGTTGATAGAAGCATCGTTTAGGAAGCAAAACGTTTAATATATAATCTTTAGACGATATAAAATGTTAAATGCTCATTTTATAAAAGTGTTTGTAAGTTTTATTATATTGTTTGGCGAACTTTTCCAGACTATTCATTTTTTTAAACGTTTATCTATTCAACACTGTTTGGATATGAAATTTTAAGTTTCAATGTTTTATTAAGTGTATACATGTACGCTTCTTTTTGTTAGGCGATGTTTGTTAAAATTAGAGAATATGTATCAAATGAAAGCCCTAACCAGAGGGTGGAGACACCTATATTGGCCAAATAGCACTGTATTTTATCAAATCATAAATTGCATATGCTAAACAGATATCTGTCAAAAGATTTAATAAAGTTTTGTTTAAAAAGAACATTGTATAGTTATGATAAAATCTAAACCTTGTACTATTTAATCTCATTGTATTTCATTCTATTAAGAAAGAACATTATATAGCTGAATACTGTCAAGAACCTATTGTCTTAAAATCTGTAGCTATTAGGTGGAGGCCTAGCAATCATCTTATATCTAACATAGTGGAATAGATCACTTTACCTTGACAGTTGAGCTAGAAATCCAGCATAATGACGTTGAAGGGTTCAGAGAATCTTTGATTCTAAACACAATCTGCATTGCTGCTACCACAATATACTTATGAACACCCCTGAATTTTGGAACAAGTAGGGTTTATTTTTCCTTTTTCCAAGACAAAATTTTGTACTTTAGCAATAGGCATGCTTTGAACGTTTGTTGGCTGCAAACAACTCATGAAGCCCGAAACCAAGCAAAGTCCATACCAAGTTCTTGATCTTTATCACCAGAAACCCAATGAAGGACATGCAAGAAAGAGAGAAATACAGATTACAGTACACTGAGATGACTTCTATCTTTCATAGGAAAATAAATGCGGATCACTAGACAGTAAACCATGCTAACAGGTACAGAAATCCATCTGATCTATAAGATGACAAAAAAATTATGTGACTTTAGAAAGTAGCTAGGAAGCTTAAGTGTTGTAAATGGCGTCAATTGTCATGTGATGGAAATAGTGAACCTGAGTCACAATTAAATCGTAACGCTTGGACTGATACACTCTTAAGTGGAAAGAATTGCACTCTAACTAATAGGTATAACTTTTGTCTTAGTGATAAGCGCTCAATCCAACAACAACTGCTTTCACCTATCATTTATCAAGCCAATCTCAACTTCAAGAGAGTAGTGAAATTATGAACAGATATCTTAAGAGTTTTTCGACACTTCTACTATATTACCTGATGCTGGATGATGGAATGAAAATTTTCTTTTGAAGATAAAAATGAGAGAGGGAATAGGTCTGTAGAATACATGCGTTATATTATTAAATTTACTTACAAGGTTATTTACCTGTCAAATATGAGAAAGCAGCTCATTTTTACAGCAAAAAGCCAGTTTCTCTACTTTCCATTTTGCCTTGTGCTAAATATCTGAAAGTTCTCGTAAAAAAGGCATTCTCTTTCTACATAATCATGCCCCAGGTTTCAAGTTCTTTATCGTGTTTTTACAAAATAATGAACATTTGTCTCATTTAACTAAATGTCATAAAAACATTTTGGTACTTGATGGGAATAAACCCTGTCATATATGTGAAGTCATGTTCAAATCTTATATGCATGGATATTGAAGCAATTTCTTTCAATTCTAATTTCTCACCATGATGCTACATATCTTACAGTTTCCCTGGTAATCAGGTTAACTCCTGTATCCTTCATTCATGCAAGAGCAGATGCCTCCCCTGAAATGGTGCAATTGTTCAGCATCCCTCACAGAAATCTCTCTGCGAACCTCCCTAGAGATAAATTTCACAATGTTGTGGCAATTTTGGCACATGTACAGATTCTTTGTCACCAAAATAGGCACCCCAGGACCAGAATTCATAAGTCCAAACACAATGGCCAGTCTCTCACTGTGCCCACAAAATAAGTCAGCCTTAGAAACTTCCATTATGTTCATATGACTGCTTTCTGGCCCTTCAACACCAGCTTCCTTCATCTTCTTATAAAACCTCTCCAAAAGTGCATTTATTTCCATTATTTGAGGGTGAAAGTTATCACCACTGAGAAAAGCATGCACTGTGCCCTTGACTTCCACCCAGCTGCATCCAGCATCTACTATTAGCCCATTCTGTCTCATAATTTTTCTTACTTCTGCAACCTTGTCCCATTTACCATTGTCAGCATAAAGATTAGAGAGAAGAATGTAGTATCCGACACTTGTTGTATCGTATTGAAAGATATTCTCTGCAGCAAGCTCCCCAAGTTCAACATTATGGTGAATCCTGCATGCATTTAATAAAGCTCCCCAGATTGCTGCGTCTGGTTTCAGTGACATTTTCTGTATGTATTCATAAGCTTCCTCCAATTTCCCAGAACGGCCAAGTAAATCAACCACACATGCATGGTGTTTCAGATTAGGTGTGATAGAGTACTTATACTTCATGCTGTTAAAATATTCTAAGCCTTCGGCTACCATACCTGATCTGCTGCAAGCACATAATATGGAGATAAATGTTATTTCATCAGGATTGATGTTTGATTCCACCATTCTCTGAAAAACTTCAGAAGCAAGTGCTCCTTTCCCACGCTCAGCATATCCTGTAAGCAAAATGTTCCATGCAGTAACATCATGATCAACTGAGAAAAATTGTTTCCACGCATATCCCATTCTTCCACACCTCACATACATGTCCAAAATTGCATTAGGCATAAAGCCATCAAAACTTACTCCAGTTCTCAATGCATGGGCATGAATCTCTTTTCCACATGTCAAAGCTCCTATTCTAGCACATGCAGACAGAATACAAACTAAAGTAACACAGTTTGGCTTCAGTCTACGAATCATATTCCTGAAGTAAAATAAAGCTTCAAAACACCGGCTGTTGATCCTAAGACCTAGGATGATCGATGTCCAAGATACAATGTTCTTGTCAAGAGTAGAGTGGAAAACCTCCAAAGCCTTGTCAATGGATTTACACTTTGAATACATGTCAATGAGTGCGTTTCCAACTATCAGATGAGAGATGAGCCCTGTCTGTTTGGCTGTCTCATGGAGGTCTGTCCCCATGTCTAAACTGCATATATTAGAACAAGCAGATAGTGCAATGGCGATGGTGATTTCATCTGGCATGATACCTTCTGCTTCCATCATTTTATATGTCTCAAGTGCTTTCTGAGGCATCAAACAATTCTCGTAACCTGATATCATTGCAGTCCATGACACCACATCTTTGCATTCTGCTCGAGAGAAAACTGTTTCCGCTTCCTGAATATGCCCAACTGATGAGTACATCTGAATTAACGAATTATGAACTGAAGGGTCACTCCCGAACCCCATTCTCAGAACATAACCATGAATTTCCCTCCCCAATCTCTCATCACCCAGAAGCTCACATGCAGTAATCACACTGGTCATGGTCATCAAATCTGGATCAACAGGATATTCTATCATCATGCAGAACAATCTCAATCCCTGCAGACACTCCCCATTTTCAAAATACCCGGAAATCATGGCATTCCACGAAATCCTATCTCTATTAGACATTTTGTCGAACACCAACCTGGCAGTACTTACATCCCCACATTTCACATACATGGTTATCAATGCATTAAGCACATCCACATCTGACTCAAACCCGTATCTTAAAACATGCACATGAATCTCTCTACCCCTCATCAAGTTAGACATGCCACCACAAGTCCTCAAAACGCAAGGGAAAGTGTAAACATCAGGCCTCTCACCAACCCACAACATTCTATGATAGAGGTCCAGAGCCTCATCAAAGAAGCCAGCTTTAGCATACCCACCAACCAAAACATTCCAAGAGAACAAATTCCTTTTCTCCATTCTCCCAAAAACATACCAAGCATCCACCAAGTTCCCAAACCTCACAAACATACTCAAAAGCGCGTTCCCCAGTTGAAGACTCAAAAGGGTCATGGACTTGGAAACATAGGAATAAACACGTGACCCTTCCTTCCTTGCTCCCTTCCACTCACACAGTCGTACCAAGGCAACGTAAGTATCATCTTCAACGGGAATTCGAAGCTCGTGCATTGAGTCTAAGTAGCTCATGCTACGGTCCAAGTTCCCAAGAAGGCACAGTTGGGAAATATCAGAGTTTGCGCTGTGGCTGTGGTCGTTGCTGAGGGAGGTAGTGGCAGTGGAAGAACTTGAAACACAAACATGTTTAACTTTTCTAAGAGGGGAATGAAGGGTGTGCAGGTTGTGCGTAAAAGTGCGAGTTTTGAGGTTGAAGTTGGTCGAAGTAGAAGGAGGAAGAAGAGGATTACCCAATTGAGCATGAAGTTGAGAGGGTTTAGCAAACGCCGCCATTGGGAGTTACAGAACATGAAGGAGGGTTTATCGTTAAAACCAAACTCAACACGACACGAAAATGTTAAACTGTGTTGTGTTGTGTTGTCGTTGCCATTGCCAACCATAACCACCGTCTTATCCATGACATCTTTCGCTAAATCTTAGTTTAATATCTTCTGTTGTTTTTTCTTCAGACACAATCTAGTCTTATGTTATTATATAATTCATCACATTTTTCAAACAGACGTTAATATCTCGTTTCTATATTGGTAAAAAGAATAAGATATTTGAAAATATGTCACTCCATTTTATAAACTTTTATAAGAAAATAATTTTAACGAAATTAATTTTTTATTTCTAAAAGGAAAAGTGAAGGATAGTGAAGAATAGTATTAAATGAGGATAAAAAACGGGTGAGTCCGAGTTTTATATTAGATAAAAATAAGAAAGCAGAGAGATAAGTTAATTTATTATCTTAAAATTTTAGATTTTAGATAGAGAATGATATCAATTTTTTGTATAGTTAAGTTCAAATTTTATAGGTGTTTGTATCGAACTTCCTTTTCGATCTAAAAGAATTTTTCTGAATTTGTTTTCGATTAAACGGCCACACCACTTTTAAGTTAAGATTAATAGATAATTGCTTCTTAAATATGTTACAGGAGTTTTAATTCCTAAAAGTATATGGATAAAGTATATGTTAAAGAGAGATTAATTATATTTTCAATTTCCTATTTTGGTTCTTTCAACTTGTTAGTTTTTCCGTTCGTGAATAAAATTAATTTGGACATTCAATAGAAAATTTAATTAAAAGTAAATCATGGTACCAAAGTAAGAACAAGTACCATTTATTTAACACTTATTTTCTCTTTTAGATGGAGAATTTCATGCTTATTCGACTTCGACTGATTTGTCAATTGAAGCTCTAATTCAAATTTAAAGTATGATTACACATAAAGAAGTTCAATTTATTAAATCATAAAATTTATGAGTTTATGAAATATGCTGCAAGAAAGAAAATAATATTTTGAGTAAGAAGATTTTGTCTTGTGAATTAGAATTGCAAGAGGATTGAAAAATGGCCTTCAATATTTAAATTTAGAATCAAAGGCTACAAAACAATTTTATGGATGAAATAATAGTAGAATGATACACTTTTAATATACAATAATAAAATAATTATAAAAAAGTGAATTTTTGTATTTTTTTTAAAATGAAAAATAAAAAGTAAGAAAAAATTATATCAAATGAATATAAAAAATTTATATTTTTTAAAGTATCATTTTTCTTATGATTGAGATACATTCAGAATTTGTTGTGATCTCCATGCCTGCAAGTTGCAACTCAATTGTTACTAATAATGGAAATTAACTGTCTTAGAATGTAGTAAAAGATTGTTACGATAACTGATGTAAATATAAGTAGATCGAGTTAATTTCACAGTGATCTTGTTCTTGAAACATTTTTTTTAATTTCCTCAGGAGTTTAGTATTTTGCAACCTATGTAACAAAAATGGGATGCAGATAAGTTATCTTTCCACTAACGACTAAGGTTTAAAAATAAGTAATGATGTTTGGTTCAACTCATCAACCAAAATTTTGATAATTAATTTAACACTTTTGGCCTGATATGCGAATCTGAAATTTGAAAATTAAGAAAAAATTAACTTTTGAGAGAATAATTTGTGATAATTTAAACTAAATGGTCAGTACTGATATTGTTCTTATTCCTGTTCGCAAAAAACACCCATGATTCCTAATACGAAGTTAACACAGTACAACTAAGCATGAAAATGCAGAGTTACTATCAACCAAATTAAAAAAAAAAAATACAGTCTGCTATTTTTCTCCCTGACACTCAACATTTTCAATTGTACACTATCTTTTAAACCTGTACATTACAGACGAACCAATAGTGAAACCATTTGATTATCAAAAGAACAAAAAGATATAAGTTAGAATCTGTTTGGTTGTTACAAGTGTTCAGTTAGATGACCCAGAACAACCGCCAGATGTAAAAATAAGGTATGATCTAAAAATCAAGTGTCCCAACTTTAGATGACCCAGAACAACCGCCAGATGTACCATATGAACTTCCACTTGATCCATCAACTGGGGCTTGATTTAGACATTCTAAGACCAAAAACCTCCGCTTTTGCAATTTGATTGAGAACGTTGTAGCCTCCAGAATCACTGGAACCTGCATGATGAAAATCAGACAATTGGCAAAGGCAGATGTGTATGAAAGAAAAAAGTAGCTTCTATCCAATGAACTTTACAAGGAGACGGGCAAGATCTATAGCATGTGCCAAAAAATAATAGTTATCAAGCGAATTACTTCGTCTTCTGATCAAATTCTCATACTCTCAAATTTAAAAGCAGCTCCCAGAAGAAGCTTCTCTGATTTAGTGCAATTGAGTTGAAAAGATGGACGTATGCAGATTTTCCATTTAAATTCAAACACACATTTATTAAAAATTGTATAAACTGATGTGAACAGTTGTATGCATGTCATATTGGGAACTATTGGTGCACAAAAGAAGTAATTCAAAGATAAATCAAAATGAAGTATGAATATAACCTGTGTATTTAACCGTGCAGCTTTGTGTATGTTTATAAGCCCTATCATATCCTGGTAACCAGTGAGGAGTTTTGCCAGTTCCTTGTCCTCATCTGAAACAAATATAGTCTAGTGCTGAAATTTGAGATAATTCATAAATAAACACATGAAATATAAGACCTGAGA